>NC_085951.1:14104642-14411785 GCF_963556715.1 Cydia fagiglandana | reverse complement strand
AACAGTAGAGGACTTCTACAAATACTCTGAGAACAGTTCAACAGCTCTCGGCTACTACTATCTGAACAACTTCGAGAACCTCGTCACGAGCGGCGTGTCTCTCTTCGAGCTGACAGTTGTCAACAACTGGTTCATACTTATGAACGCGTACGCGACCGTTGCGGGGCAGTTTAGCAGGATTTACTTTATGGTAAGTATGTTTTGTTAGTTCAGCCGCTGAGCGATAGATGGCGCTTTCGTTTCCGAACGCTACTGTTTTGATTTTTCTGAGTGATAGGAAGATTAGTTTTAGATTTACACTGCTTTATATCTCTAGTATCTATGACTAAAATGGGTTTCATTAAACTAAAATGCTCCCGTAACTAAAATCATAAATTTCCTTCATCTCGTATCAGCCGATTTATTAATCTGTAGGTTTTTAAGCTCTTTAACTTCCTACAAATAAACTGATCCAGATGTCCTATACTTTAGAAAAAAACCGGGCAAGTGCGCGTCGGACTCGCGCACGAAGGGTTCCGTACCATAATGAAAAAAAAACAAAAACAAAAAAAAAAGCAAAAAAAAAACGGTCACCCATCCAAGTACTGACCCCTCCCGACGTTGCTTAACTTTGGTCAAAAATCACGTTTGTTGTATGGGAGCCCCATTTAAATCTTTATTTTATTCTGTTTTTAGTATTTGTTGTTATAGCGGCAACAGAAATACATCATCTGTGAAAATTTCAACTGTCTATATATAGCTATGACGGTTCGTGAGATACAGCCTGGTGACAGACGGACGGACGGACGGACGGACGGACGGACGGACAGCGAAGTCTTAGTAATAGGATCCCGTTTTACCCTTTGGGTACGGAACCCTAAAAATTGACCAAGTGCTTCAGTGCCGAAGCCCGGATTTGAACGGGCGTCATCAGCTTACATGGCTAACGCCATATTTTTATTTAATAAAATATTAACTGGATTTGTTCTCAAAGCCCCTGTAACTTTTTGTCTGTGCTGAAATTGACGTGATCTATTGTTACTCAACAGACAGATAGTAACCAATAGATGGCGCTTAAAACAGCACAAGTTTACGCTGAATTATGTTCTAGGTGTTCTACCTGTTCACGATGGTGGTGCTGACCATCGTGGTGGCCAGCGTGCTGGAAGCCTTCCGGTTCCGCATACAGTACAAGCGCTCCACTACCAAGAGGGACGGTAAGTTTTAAGAGCCAATCAACGTGCACACTAGCGCCACTGCTAAATAATCGTGATTATTTAAATGATTTGTAAGTATGCTTTATTTTCTGTGTGCAGAGGAAAAGCTACTCCACGAAGAAGTCCACACGAGCTGGGAGGAAGCGACAAGACTCGGCGCCGGCGGAGAGTTAGCGGACGAACTGCGGCCTTTCCTGCCTGCCGGGGTAACTACTCGTTTTTCATATTAAAATTTACAGTTTCTATTTTGAAAAAGTTCAAATAAACCTTATATATGTATGTAGTTAAGATTACCTTGTGCCTTATGGAAGCGTAAGTGAAACGAAATATATCCATTATCCGAAATATATTATATATATCGTAATCCGTACCTATCTATAGGTAGTTAGTAGTGATGTACCGACTATTGATTTGGCCGACTAGCCGACTAGCCGACTAATCGGCGCTCGAATGGCCGATTAGTCGGCCGACTAGTCGGCTAGTCGGCCAGATCATTAGTTTCGTATAAGTTCAGGTGAAAAACAATAGTTTTGCTCCTTTGGCTGCGCTATTCATCATAATTTAGATTGGCTAACAGGCGTTCTCTACAGGTTCAAAGACCTATCACAAGAATCCTTGTTCAATTTCTGTTCTTAGTTCTTTTATTTTGCAATCCTGAGCAGACCGTCAGTACAATTTGTACTTTCCAAGGCTCTATTTCCCGTACGTAGCAGCCAGTTAAGAACCTATCCCCCGTGCTCAGCATCTTTACGAGCAACATGCCCTGACTAAAGACTCTAAATTTTGCAATAACATTAATAGTTCCTCATGGCTCCACCATTAAAAAAAAACAAAAATTGAATAATAAAAGAATAATAACTGTCGAACTTGCACATGAAATTACACGAGAATCAGTTGAGATCGACCTGTAGAGGAAAACACCAGCTCACCAACATACGATAACGATCAAACTGTCAATTATATGAACAAAACTTTTCGTATGCACCCTGAATAGGTATTTTTGTAAAATAAACAAAAAAATATGGTAAATATTGACTGTTGATTTCCTTTTTTTCTGTTTTTTATTTCACTAATAAAGTGCCGACTAATCGGCCATTTTTGCCGACTAGTCGCCGACTAATCGCCGACTACAAATGTGGCCGGATAGTCGGCTTTCCCGACTAGTCGGCGACTAGTCGGTACATCCCTAGTAGTTAGTATTATTTAACCTAGGGAACCTATAAAGTAAGTGTTAGTCTGATGATATTATATAATGTCTCCACAACTTAAAGCACTTATTTTTTTGTTTATTTTTCGTGCAGACGGAGGTGACATTCATCGGGTCGCGGCCTCGCACGAAAGAGGTGCTGCAACGGCGCATGTACCACCAGGACATACAGAAGTGGCTCGCCGACGAGGATGACAACGAAGGTAATGTGTGACATAAAAGGCAGGCGTTTGCCTTACCCCACAAAACATCCTCCAGACTTAGCATAGTCGCACTACCCCCTCTGCGACGCATACGGTAATTTTACTCCATGTTCGAGTCGAAAGTGTCTTTGTGTGATGTCCGTGTCTTTCACGGACCAATCACGGCACGGGAATTCGCTCACCTCGTCCCGCGCACCCGCATTTTTGGCGTCATCGGTTGCATGAAATAATTGCTCTGTTGCTCTGTCTATACTTCGTTTTTTTTAGCATTAGAAATTAGGTAAACAATCTAGATGTGTCTTTTAATTGAAAAACACATTTGAAAAATAAGTTACGGCAAAAATGTATTCTTCTGCTTTCATAAGTAATAGTTTTTGATTTATAAAAAGCGTTTTTCAATTAAAAGACATGTCAAGATCGCTTACCTTCTTGCAAGTTCTTTCTAATGCTAAAAAAACGAACTATAGAGGATTCCTAGTCTAGTTATTGCACGAATCGCAACAAACGAGTACAGTGACCGTATTGTTTGTTATTGATGGATAAAAATGTCAAAAAAGTACTTTTTTTTTACCAAAATACTGCTGATCTTTAATGACATATGTATTCAAATATGGCTAACGGTCCAAAAATGGCTCTGTACGTATTCGATGTAGTGCATAATTGTTTTCCGTCGTATTTTCTCGGAAACGTTCGTATTTGTCTACTTAATTCAGTCAACCTCAGTACTTTTACCGTTACTGACTGACTAGTACCGATACTGACTGAAAAAGCAAGACACGTTCGTATGTTTGCGTGTAAATACGATGGAAAATAATTATGATGCACATTAAGATACAACTGTACACGTCTTAAAATTTACTAGATACTTATAGGATTAACTAATTCGGTTAGAGTAACATCGCCTTTATCTATTTAATTTTGAAATGTATTCATTTACTCTGCTTTGTGTATTATTAAGAAATTATAGCAGGATATATACTGGGTCAAGCAGATCGTGTCAGTAGAAAACGGCGGCAAATTTGAAAAATGTAGGCGCGAAAGGATATCATCCCATAGAAAATTTGAATTTCGCGCCTTTTTCTACTGACAAGATTTGCTTGACCATCTATATTATGTGTATTTTTATTACAGCTATATATTCAATGACACAGCTTTCAATTTATTAGGCACGAACTGTACTTTAATAGCTACAATTATGCAAGTTACTGCTTTTAACAAATGTTTACTTTTTCAGTCCCACCTTCAACAACTCTAACCTCAAACGACCCCCTGGCCCCGCCGCTCATCCAGCAACCGGAAGCGGAAACCAACCACCAGCTCCGACCAGGCTACCAGTTGTAGAACCTACTCATCTACGTCCTGTACTATAGGCTAGAGGCGCTGTGGGGTGTGGTGCGCGCCTTATGATCCGGCGTGGCGCGCTGGCTGAATGCTACGTTCCGGTGCCATTTGTAAAAAAAAACAAGGTTTGTCTATGATTTTAAGGGCAGCCGCAGATATTTTTAGATTACCGATATATGGTAACGGAAATCTGTTAGATATACTCTGGCACAGCGAACTCGTAGGTAAAAAAGGCGACACGTTTAAAAAATGTATGCGTGATAAGTTAACTTCCCACAGAAAATAGACGTATTGTCCTATACCTAGTGTGTTATCACCAGACATCGTAACTATTACACTTTTTTTGGTGCAGCGGAGTGGTGTTAACGGAATTGGTATAGATAATTCCAACTGAAATGATAAATTAAGGTTAATATTAACGTAATTAGCGCTAATTAATCATTAGGGTTGAATTGTTTATACCGATTCCGTTAACACCACTCCGCTGCACCAAAAATGCTGTAAAAGTTACGATGTCCGGTTATCACTAGCTCAGGTTGAGTTTTATACATTGCAAAAATACTTAAACATTTGTATGCTATCCCTGTCAAATACTGTTTGAAAATCGACTTAAAATGTGTGGACTTGATAACAAGTGACTTTTGCTGTAAAATAATCAATATAATTAATTTATTTTAACATAAAGGATGAATGAATAGATAATAATGAAATAATAATAACAAAATATGTGTAACACCTGTGATAGAAAGGATTCAAAGCGAGATTTTTTATTTTTCGTTGTATTTTGAAGTTGTTTATTTTATTATAATTTTAATTAAATTAGACTTGAGCCAGTAAGAACAAAATGAGATTTTTATAATGGATTGTGTCAAACCGTGGTGTGCTTACATGTACCAAACGTTTTTAGGGTTCCGTAGTCAACTAGGAACCCTTATTTATGCGTCAGATAATCCCATTATTAATTTATATGTAGTCACCGTCAGAAAAGTAGACAATTTTGACACCAAACAAATATTTTAAATGTCTAACCTATAAAATACGTAACTTTTAGGTTATAAATTAATTTCCTATGCAGAGTTCTGTATTTGACACAACCCACACTATTTGGTTGTTAATTTACCAAAGCTTGATTTTATTAAGTTATAAGAGTATTTTGAAAGGCAGCTGATTCTAATAAAGAATTATTATAATTATATGATAGTGATTATTAGAGATTGCCTTCATAGAGATAGTATTAAAAGTGAATTAAAGTAACATTGACTGTAGGTAGACTAATCATGTTCATATTACCTAACGCGCGCTAAAATTATTAGCTATAATTATATTATTAATTTCTTATGAATTTACAATAAAAAATACGTTTTTTAAATAGATGTTTACTAAATGCATAGAATGAATGTAGTAACAGTTTTGGCAGCAAAAAGAATTCGTACCATTCTCATTTGGTTTGTCTATGGCAGAATATAAACTGCATTTTTTTTTTAATTATTTCATTAATTTTAAGATATCTTCACGATGACATTATTATTGTAAATATCAGCCTTATCCAATGACCATCCTAAATGAGAATAATTTAATTTTAATTTGATAGATGGTAGTGCATAGTCATTCTTGTGATAAGTGTGGACCATATAGAGTGTTATAAATATTTTATTATCATTTAAGTTTTATTTGTTTGACCGAACGATATTTTTAATATTATTTATTGTGCTAAAACATAGTTATCTTCAGTATTATGTAAATAAATAGATATGTCTGAATCAAGTAACTTTGTTTAACCATATTATTTGTATTAAATATTTCCTATTATTTTCTTAACACGTTCCCTGTCTGGGTGCACCCAATGTGGGGTCATGAAGCTTTATTTCAGGAGTCCGTGCTTCCGTGCTTCCACTATGGGTTCGAAACTTTAAAATAAAAGTACACTTGGACGTGTGACTTTGCCATATGATATTTTATGGGGACAATGAACGTGTTAAATCAATGTTATGCAATAGCCAAGGGCGTGTCACCGCGGATTATTAGGAATTCCAGTCATTTCTAAATTAAGTCAGCAGGGTAATGTAGCGAACTCGTGAATGTATAGCTATGTTCACATATAATTTTATGATAAATTCGTCAAAAACACGTCATGTACAAACATGAAACATCTCGGTAAAAGTAAGTACAAGTAGTAGTCATTCAGTTAAAATAATAGGAACAAAAACCTTCATTTCTTACTTATATATTACAGAGCAGCAGCTAACGAATATCATTCCTCCATTTAATTTACTAAAAGTCAAGGGGAAAGAAGTTCTAAATAACGTAGGACTTTCAAATAAGTATACAGGGTTATTTTGAAACTATATTCAACACTACACTCCGGAAAATCTTTTTATTTTCCAGAAATGTCCATTTTGTACACTTTATAAGCTATCCTGTACCAAAGTCATTACTTATACTAACTCACTCATTACAGTACAGTCATAACTAGTTTAATAATTTAATATAATATTATTTGTAAAGTAATCGTAAGCGGAAAGCCTGACTCTCAAGCCCGTAAGAGATTCGTTCATTTACTTTTTATACCAGTTAGGTGACAAACAAGCATAAGGCACGCCTGATACCATAGCCGAACTACAAGGGTTTACATTCGCGTTGATCCATTAAAAACCTGAGGGCCTACCGCGAACCACGTTCGACTTGTTGCCTCCCTGTCACATTTACGTACAAATTTACAGGTGCGACAGAGAGGCAATACTTCGAACGTGTTTCGCGGTAGACCCTCTGTACACTACTTTTTTAAGAAGTCCATCCACAGGTACCTATATTATTGCAGTCTATTTTGTAGTCCCTCGAGAACAGTATAGTATATTTTGTAGTAACTTAGGCTGGGAGCTCATTCTACAGACAGAGACAGTCGTACATGCTAGAAAGAGATGAATGGTTTACGTCGACTGTAAAATATGCCTTGAAGAGTCTGGTATAAATATTATAGAAACGGTGCTTTCGCTTGAACGATAACAATAATACAATATAATTTAAGTAAAGCGCTAACGGTAGGCGAATGTGTAGTAATCAAAATGATGATCAATTAAGTATGACCTTGTAATTTTTGATCACAGTTGTAGATGTCACTCTGTATGTTTTTTTTATTAGGTAGTGCCACTTTGAAAAAGAAATAGGTGTCGAAACAGATTTGCATATGATTGTAATAAAATTAGCATTCTTCAATTATTTTCATATGTATATGTAGTTACAAAAGCATTAAATCTCTCCTCTCATTCCCAAGAAAAGATTCTTGTGATAATTTGTAAAAAATATTTCTTAATCATTTGTAGATTATTTATTTTTACTACTTACTCTTTTATATGTTTTTTGAAAAGTCAGTCAGCAAGAAACATGATAAATTGAAATAATATTATCGATATTGTCTATTGAATAAATTATATGCCTTATGCTTATAAAAATAAGGTATAATTTGATGATCAAGTATTATTAACATTTTAGTTCTTGCCGACTGTGTTATGGTTTGTATGTGATGTCTTCCACTTATTCCCTTATTTGTGGTTTGGTTTACTCAAATATGCACACTTTTGTGAGATTAAGTAAGTCCATTTGACCCGTCAGAACCCTAAGATCATTATTTTGACTGATTTAAATGAAAAATAATTACTTCGAATTTTACAGCTAAAGTAGATGGCTCGGTACAGCCCTACAAGTACAGCTCTCAAACTCGGGGCACGATATTATGGACTTAACACAAAGAATTTTTGGTCCCCTGAATTGTTCGCTGCCGCCAATAACAGACCTTACGGATCCGGAAACTTTAAATGCATAAAAAAACAAAAACTATTTGGGTTTCTTCTGCGTTTCCCGTTTCCATAAAAATGTATATTACATCGGTGGAAAACAAGCATATTGTCCAGCTGATGATGAAAGGTTACCATAGCCCATGGATTAATATGATGCTTCTCCAATTTTGCGTTAATTTTATGACATTTAGAACCTTAAATATATCTAACATTGTTTATCTAGCAGGCTTATCATTAGGACTTGTTTCAATCATACAAAAGTGTGCTCTCATTCCTACACAGTAGGGTCGAATATCTGTATACGCGAGAATTACTTTACGCATTGAATGTCAGTATTAGAATGAATTTCATCGATTAATTTATTAAATGTCACGTTGTTGAGTCGCAAGATAATTGTACATGAAGTGTTGATATTTATGAATAAAATGCACTTTTAGATAATATGGTATTTTATTTGATTATTACAACAAGGCAGAAAATGAAATGTAAAAATATAATAACCTTCTGGGCGAGCTCGCTCCATCGTAGGCCACGTCTACGCCTCGGCTAGTCTGTGGCCATGAGTAAGCCCATTCATAATAATAATAAAAAAAAATATATATTATAGGACATTTTTACACAAATTGACTAAGCCCCACGGTAAGCTCAAGAAGGCTTGTGTTGTGGGTACCCAGACAACGATATACGTAATATATAAATACTTAAATACATAGAAAACAACCATGACTCAGGAACAAATATCTGTATCATCATACAAATAAATGCCCTTACCAGGATTCGAACCCGGGACCATACTGGGGACCATCGGCTTCATAGGCAGGGTCACTACCCACTAGGCCAGACCGGTCGTCAAATCGAATGCTTTCGAAAAATATAACCTGTAATTCACAAACTATACTCTGTATCTTTAGGTATTTAAATAAAAGTAAACAAAATCTACCCTCAAGCCAGTTTAGAGTAGAGTAGATGAAAACATTACATGATCAAATAATGTAGGTTAAACTCAGGTCGTTCAGTGACTGGACCAGGCGGTTTTGTATTTGGTCGGTTAACCAATAAATGTTACCTATAACTACCCGAAAATGTAAAAATTGTTTGTTTACTTTTATTTAACTACCCAAAGATACAGGCTATAGAAGTAGTAACCGATAAGATCCGCTAATTGTGATGCAGCATCAAAAACAGCGGATTAGACTGCGTCAAAAGTTTCTACGTTTCTGTAATTACGGTCGTTCCTGTCGGTACGTGGCTTATACTTAGTCAAGCAGATCTTGTCAGTAGAAAAAGGCGGCAAATTTGAAAAATGTAGGCGCGAAGGTATGTATATCGTCCCATAGAAAATTTGAATTTCGCGCCTTTCTTTACTGACAAGATTTGCTTGCCCAGCTATACTTATCGTAGGTTTATGTCTGTAATTCGGGTAGGTACTAACGGCCAGTCCAGACGGGATGATTAAATCGACCGAGTTGATCAGAAAAGAATTTGTCCAATTTTAGATTTAGACATGGTGAGCAGTCATAATTTTAAAAAAATCCTCCTTTTATCGGTTATCGGCGAGACAAACTGGCATTCCACACCACCTAATTTGATCAGACAATTGAACAGAAAAATTGTTCCGTCTGTACTGGCCTTAAGAATGTTCATGTAAATAAAAGTCAATATAAATACTTGGAACAATTTACTAATACAACTAAGTTCATAGTTTAACATTACTCTAGTTATTCCACGTAGCACCAAATACCCTACCATTGAGCGCACACAAACAATAAATACTGTCATGAAAAAAAAATAACTTACGTGCTTGCACACTATACTGCAAAACGTAATTCAAGACTAAAAAAAGTAAGACAATGTTGCCACTGCAATAATTTGTTTGTAAAATAGTAAATTCCTTTTGATAAATAATCACGTTAAGATAATTTATTTATTAGTAATTTTACTCCTACGATTTTAAAAAGTACTTTTATTTACTTATTTTTACATAATATACAAGACGCGCTAGAAAAAAAATGGCAACATTCCTTACTTTTTTTGGTCTTAAATTACGTTTTGCAGTTAATGCACACGTTGCAAGTAAAAGGCGCAAGTGACTTGCGCGAGCAGTATGCGCAAGTTACTTGCGCTGTCCCGCATTTTTACTAAGACAATTCAAGTCACGTGTCACAACATGCGCAAGTTACATGCTCAGTGTGCAAGCTGCATTAACATATTGGAAGTTTTAATTAACCTAAAGGTTGTACACACTGGGCCAGTCTGAGGGACGCATTTACGCGTTAGAGGGAGCAAGTGATATTGCTATCTCATTCTACCGCATGGCTGCGTCCCTTGGGCTGGCCGGCGCTGGCCTTAACAACAAAAAGAAGGTTAGTACAAGTACTCAGGTCAGTACAGGTCAGGTCAGGTCAGGTCATGTCAGGTCGGGTCGGGTCAGGTCAGAGTCGAAAAGTGGTAGACCACTTTCTTGGCTGACCGTACTAACATTCTTTTTACAACAAGAGCTCGTTTATTTCAGCTTGTAATTAGTTGTAAGCGCGACATTGGGGTCCGCCGGTTATGGAACCGATTCGTTATTTGACAGTTGACATTATGTCAAGTCCCACGAATGTTCCGCACTTTGCACATAGCTAGTCTTAGAGGATATAACCAATGGAGACGCCATGTCTAAAATTTTCGGTACAAAATAGTCTGCCGTTTTTTGCGGGGGAGGGGCACATCAAATGTATAGGTACGTCATGTCAGATAAACGTCAGTCCATACATATGGTTGACATGTGGTTAATCATTGGCCGCCTATTTTCGACAGAGGGGAACGCCTGTTAATGGCGGCTCCATTGTTAATTACTCCGAGTAGCCAGTACAAGCGAGTCTCTTTCTTATAAAAGTTAAAATCGTGCTCAATGAGGTAATATAACTTATAACACTTGAGAATTACCCGTTATTGTGGCTACAAATAAGTAGTTTTGTAAACTTACAGCTGAATTGCGGGATCTAAAGAAGTGACGTCATAAGTTTATTTTATAAGTACCTATTACAGCAAAAATTAGGTACAAAGTGTTTACACCCAAGGAATTTGATATGACTATAATTGAAGGGATTTTTACAATAACAACATAACTGCTTAGAGCGGTTGACATTTTTTTAAGAACATTGTTAATCGTTTCAGGTGTCAACCAGTGTAGTCAGTTATGTTGTTTTTGTAAACATCCCTTCAATTCTGACGATACCAATTATTGTACTGTTATTTAACCTCCTAACGCCCACACAATGTTTTGGTTTTAAATCGAACGTAACAAAAGATAACACAAAAAAAGAAAAAGATAAGATTCAAAATGCTTTTCTTTTCAAAATTAATTCCACTTATAAGGAATTCGCCCTTGAGGAATGTTTAATAGTGGAAATTAAAGGCTAATCAAGTTATTTGTAAACAAAATGACGTCACTCTTTACATTTTAGAAATTATGAAACACAAACATTATACATAAGCTCAGGAACTTAAAATGACAATAATAAATACATTTCGACAATCGTACAGTCAGCAGCAGTTAAACGTTTTTTAGTGTTCCATTTTTTTAGGGTGTTACAAAATAACCCCTTAATAAACCCTCTAAAAATGTAGCATCCTGTATCCCTTAACTATATTTTATTTTTAAATTTGGAACTTTACTGTAGGTACTTTACCAAAATACAAACCATTTTTCTATTTTGTTCTTTATAACGGACGCTGGGACACACGAGGCTCGATAATACTTTTGTGATTGAATTAATCTGCAGCCTCCTAAGGCCCAGCCATACAAATGAAAAATCCAAAATTTGCCACTGAAATTAGGAACCTATAAAGTAGGACATAAGAGTTGAATTTGCGTTACCTATTTGGAAATTGAACGAAACAAAGAAAAAGCGACTCTGTTCCAATTGAATATGATTTAGATTTCATCGAACTGAAGAATAGGCATGTTGACATGAATCGCGAATATATAACATGTTATGTTTTTACCATAGCAGGGAATATCAGAATGCTGAAAATCATATTTTGCAAGTGTAAATATGCGTAATAAATTAATTAAAAATAATCAAAAGTATTTAAAATAATGCCCAGTATCACGTGAATGCAAACGCCAATCGGAGCGCGTGACGTCATGACATGAGAATCACCACAGACTAGTCGTCAAATCTGACCGTAATCCATACGACACCGCCAAAGAGTTTGGATGTTCAAAACCTGTATGTATTTTTTATTTCGACAATAGGCATTTATTACGTACAAAAAATATTACTACATGATATAAAAATATATATTCATTTGTTATTAAATAAATAAAATGGTATATAATATTATATTTCACCAAAATCTTTTTAATAATTTGGCTGAATGGAACTATCATCGCCTTGTTGGCTGTCGGAAACAAAAAAAAAAAATTTTAAAAGTTATATCTGCGGCTACTATATTTGCACTCACAATTTTAGTTGTATCATAACAATTCATCTTAAATTGTAACTGTAAGTGTTTTTGTGCGAAATCAGTTATTGTGATTCATTTTTGAAATGGTTTTATCATCGCTGAACGTAATATGTAGACATATGGTTCGCAAGTAACAATATCATTCAAGTCAAAATTCGTAACTGCAACGTAAGTATCATGTAACAAATATTTGTTTTATACTCTAGGGTCTTGATTGTTGTTCTTTTACACATAGGCACTGCATAAGACATGTAAAACTTGTTATTCATTATTTTAGCTTATATATTTACGTTATACTGATCTTTGAAAGAGAGATAAATTAAATACTACAGCTTTTGTTCTACGCTAGGACTGACATTTTGGCAGCAGTTTGTTTATTTATCTATTCGTGACGTCACGTGACAGCTTGGAGCGTTTAGGCTCAAACTTTAAACACTAAACTAATTGAGCTCTATTTAGTATTTAAAATTAATGAATAAAAATTTTCAAAATTTTTTTTGTAATAATTACGTGTATATCTATAAAATGAATACAGTTCCAAAAACTTGTCAACATGCTTATTACTATAATAGATAGGACCTTGGGCCTTAGAAGGCTAAGGTTATCATTTTGCTGCTAACTGTACAAAGGTTTTTTGGAAGACTTTGCGTGACATGATTTAAACATATTTGCACATGATTCTTATAATTTAAACAGGGCTCATACCACGAACTTCGATATTTATGCAACTGTCTCGCTTTTGCGATATTCGATATGCAATATTCGAGCGAAAGAGACGAAGACATCTTAGATGTTCGCGATAAGTCCCAGCGATAGTATTATACCAAAACGCGAATATAACATTCATAACAGTTATACAGTGAAAACAGGCCTTCTGACATTCACATAAGGTTTAATTCACCTGGCCCGTGGAAAGAGATTTATTTTCATAAGTAGCTGTATAAGATAATATAAATAACGTATGCCATTTGGACACGGTGAACAATTTTAAAAGAACTTACATGCAAAGCTAAAAATTCAATGCCATCTCTTTCTTTTAAAATTATGAAAAACATTTTAATATTTTCCAAAAATAAATTATAATATTATTAATTTATTTTCAGAATAAAGTAATTCATCGATTTGTAAATATTAACCGAAAATTAATTTTATTTACAATATTTTATATCAAAGTATAAAATGTAATTTATAATTTGCCAATATAGGTAACTAATTTTAATACATATCTTCAGCTAAGCACATGGCGCATGGATTAACCGAGAAAAACAATTGTTTAGTCTAAAATGGCGTGAAGTATGCATAGATATTTATGAACGAATGGTTATTACAATAACTGTATAAGTAGTAGCTGCCTAGCAGTATCGCTCTGTTCAACCCGTAGTTGAAACTTAGGTGGGTAATAAATTAACTAAAAATCATTAATACTAAGTGATGCCAAATTTTATCTAACGGCTCGATTCGGAAAATGAATTAGATTTCTACTAGACTTCAACAAGTTACGATATAGAAAATTAAAAGATATTTGTAAGATAGATATGTCAAATTTGACGTTTCCGCGATTCTAGAGGTTCTCTTGAACGATTTCGACAAGTTATGACATAGATATCCAAGTCACATCTAGTCAATATCTACATCTAGTTGATCTCTATATCGTCTCTAGATCTTGTGATTATCTCGAAATCCGAATAGGCCTGTAATACCTTTAAGACCCATTTGCACCATTCCACTAACCCGGGGTTAACCGGTTAAACCAGGAGTTGCCATGGTTAGCAATACAATTTGACACTAGGTTAATAGTTTAACCGCTTAACCCCGGGTTAGTGGAATGGTGCAAGTGAGCCTAAACGAGCAATTCTTGTTTATTTATATATATATTTCGGGCATCTCGGAAACGGTCGTAACGATTTCGATGAAATTTGCTATATGGGGATTTTCGCGCGTTTTAGTTTTTTTATATGTCTTTCGAGCAAAGCCCGGCCTCCTTGTTCGCGGTAGACCCCCCCCCCCCAGATAATGGTGGATTGCGGTAGTAGCGCCCCCTACAAGAGTTTCGCGTAATAGGGAAAATTTGAGTAATTTTAAAACATCAAGTGTAAAATTTGGCATCCCTTACAATCAGAGCTGACGTAAAAACATACATAATTATAATAAATAACTAATTATAAACGTAATAATTAAAATAAACAATAAATAATGCTAAAGCATTGGTTCATGAATTTCATGATTCACATATTTAATCGAGGATTTATTTGATTTTTACTCATTATTCAAAATTTCTAATTTTATAGTTCCATTTTTTTTTTGTTTATGAACTCTTTAGTTCCATGGAACAAATAGAATACTCCCAACATTAGTATTTAAATATACACTTGCGTATAAGAGCATAACGGGTCACTATGTATGAAGATTTCCATGCAATGTATCCTGCTTTAATTGCTCTTGTGTGTACGAATAATTGCGTACTATGACAAAAATGAATTGATTTAAGTGATATTATATTCGATTCATTCTTAGGAATGTTTTCAAAAAGACGCTTATAATTTTTTGAGCAAAACAGGCATACTGAATAAGTCCATAACTAAGGGTCCAATCCAATTTCTTTTTCCAAGGTGTATTTGCATCTCACATTTTGTTTAGTGAGAGAGCGAGACGCAACACACATTAAACCAAGTTATTGGACAGTTGTAATACCAACCTCACACGTGATATACTCCAATATTATAAGCATCTTTGTATAATCACATTATAACAGAGTTCAATATATGTACAATAATTTTCAATTATTGCCAGATCTATTCATTCAAAATACTGTATGGAATCGAGGTATTTTGTATGGAGAATCTCTTGCACTGTAATACAGTGATGATAGTCTGATTAACGAAAATTAAACCAACTATATTTAATAATATAGGTTTGATTTAATTTAAACAGAGATGGCGTATAATAGAAATTAACTATAATTATAATATCGTAATATTGTCTTTTATCATTATGATTATAGACCACAACACATTCTGGACTCTATCTTTTTATCCTTTACGTGTTGTGCATTTATTCAGTATTTCTTGTCTTGCCTTTTCCAACTTGTCATCTGACAATGACAATTTTCATACACTTCAGGCGGCTATTTCACCAACTTAACAATTGTCACCTGAGACTGACAATTTCCTGTACAATTCTGGGTGACATTCCTGTAAAGAAATGACATATGAACAGCGATGTACTGTGAATTGTCAGTATCCGCATAGAGAAGAAAATACAAAGATTGCTCACTCCATCAGTTTTGGTACCAAAAGACTATTATTTTCATAGTCGACATCTAGCATCGAGTAGCGGAATTAACAGTACTTTAAGTAGCAGAGTAGCAGTAGTAGTACTGTCAAGTGAATAGATGCTCAACAACATTAGACTTTCCGGTCGGTGTTACTACTGCTACTTAAAGTACTGATAATTCCGCTACTCGATGCTAGATGTCGATGTCGACTATGAAAATAATAGTCTTTTTGGTACCAAAACTGATGTATGGAGTGAGCTCTTCTTCTAGAGTGAACTCTTGTCTTATTATATTTCTCTATGGTATCAGGCGGCAATTTTATTGTCACCGTTGTGAAGCGGGGCCTGATACAAAGGGTTGGCCACTAATATGGCCGTCAAATGACAACGAATTGTCAATGGTAGATGACAATTGTCAAGGCCAGTTTTCTCATACAATTAGTCTTGCGTTTAACGCCATACATAAGCATCATACATTTAATGGTGTTTTTAAAGCCACGTATGTGATTCACAAACAAATCGACCATACAAGTATATTAAGTAGACCACTACTTATTAAAACATATTCATCTGTCCATCACCATCACACAATATAAAACACACACTTTATTAAGCTATAGTCCATATTTCTCTAAATTGTCTTTTATGGTACAACCGTCCAGTCCTTGATAAAACAATGAACTGCAACTTTTTGCATTTCTTTAATAATTTGTAAAATTTTCATTCTTTTGGTATCGAATACCAACTAATATATATGACA
The DNA here is from genome assembly GCF_963556715.1 of Cydia fagiglandana. Lineage (NCBI taxonomy): Eukaryota > Metazoa > Arthropoda > Insecta > Lepidoptera > Tortricidae > Cydia > Cydia fagiglandana. The sequence continues at coordinate 14,395,553 of NC_085951.1, read as the reverse complement.
TGCCATATCCAAACATATTCGTAATATGTTAGATTGCACTAGCATGAGTAAAATAACCGATGCGGAGGCTCGGGTTTCCGTTTACATATACTTTGTTACTTCTCGAGACGGACGCCGTTGTAATGACGTTAGGAGCTGTATTATTCCAAAGATTGACATGCCATCGAACTCTTTTATTGGTCTTGTAGTTGGACGCTGCTGCAATTAATTTAATAGCAATATTGTACCAGACAACATTAATCCAGGAAACGACAGGGCATAAACAGTTTCCCTTGTCTTTTAGTCGGACGCTGCTGAAATCGGTTTAAGAGCAGTCTTGAAGCAATTGACAGCAGTCCAGGGTATGGTACCCCTGGTAGCATTGACAGTTTCCCCATGTCTTTTAGTTAAGGCTATTCCCTGCTGGAATCGGTCTAACTGCAGTGTTGTACCAGCGTATCACGATTTTATATACGATACGGTTACGGTGGATACGATTTTAGTCCAAGGAAAACAGCTCTTGGTCAACATTTCCTGTGCTTGTTTTCGGACGCTGCTGAAATATGTGTAGGAGTAGTATTGTACCAGGGCTTTAGCCTTGTTCTCTGTGTCACATCTCGAGCTGGACGCCGGGGCCGCCGAGGCAGGTCTCCGTGACGCGGAAGCCGTTCTCGAGGAGCTGCCCCGTGAGGGAGTCCACAGTGGTGCGTGGAGTTGAGGGCGGGATAAGGATCATCGCATACCTGTATGATAAATAAAAAAAAATTAAAACAAGTGCGAGTCGGAATCGCCCTCCGAGGGTTCCGTACTTTTTAGTATTAGTTATTATAGCGGCAACAGGAATACATTTCATTTGTGAAAATTTCAACTGTCTAGCTATCACGGTTCATGAGATACAGCCCGGTGACAGACAGACAGACGGACAGTGGAGTCTTAGTAATAGGGTCCCGTTTTTATCTTTTGGATACTAAACCCTAAAAATGATAAGTAGGGTGACGAATTGCACAATGCTGTTTTTGATTAAAAAGGCCTATCTTAATAGCAAGTCCATCTTTAGCGAATAACTTTTGCGAAAAGGAGGCAAAATTATACAAATCTTTTTTTTTTCAACTGCAAGGATCCTGGTCATGGCACCAAAGTGTAAAAAGTATAAAATGTAATATTTTCAGGTTTTCGTAGAATATTTTTTATACTTGAGATGATAATATAAATAACTACATTTGAGGGCAATTACCGCGACCCTGATCAATATAAAGACTAATGAAAAATCACGAATACAGAAAAATTATGCGTACCCTCCACCGCCAGCACCCGTGAGCTTGCAGGCAAGGTTCCGGGCCCGCGCCAGGCTTCTGATGGCTTCTAGGGCTGGGTGCGACACGCCCAACGCCGCCAAAAGACAGTGGTTCATATCCCACAGTTCCTGAAACATTTATAGTATACTTTAGCATAATATTAGGTAATGTAGGTAAATATTTACTAAAAATATTTCTTTCAGGAGTTCCAGGTAACACAGGCCAACAAATAAATTTGATTATGATTAGGTAAGGGAAAACTTCCTTTTGAAAAGTGCAAGATAAATAGTAATACTTACTCCTAAGTGTTGATAGTCTGCGTCCGTGTCAGCTGGACACTTGCCACCAGCGAGTTTTTCCAAAACCTGAAAAAAAAATGTTCTTGAAAATTCATTCTCGGCGTCGAAAACCTACAATAAATCCAAGTTTCAGACCCTTATCTTACTATACCAAATTATGGTTTATATAAATGAACCAATTCCATGTGACTTTAGCGGAAGCAGTTATAAAGTTGACCCAAAAATTTTTTATTAAGCTATGAGCTTCATCACATATGTTCCTTGAGTAATTCTAAGCATTTCAAGCCTGGGAGGCAATAAGAAATGTGTGTCTACTCGGATTTATAATGGATTCAAACTTTCAACCCCTTTTTAACCCTGTTAGGGGATGAATTTTACAAAACGCTGAAATTACTTTTCCTGTCTTTTAATAATATCCCCAAATACAAAGATTCAAGTCCCGCGTTCGAAAATTTTTTTGATATCCATACAAACTTTCAACTCCTTTTTCACCACCTTAGGGGATGAATTTTCAAAAACACTGAAATTAGTTTTCTTGTATTTTAATAATATATCGTTTTACGAAGTTTCAAATTCCTAGCTTAAAATAAAACTTGAACCCCATACAAACTTTCATCCCCTTTTTAACCCCCTTAGGGGTTGAATTTCTCAAAATCGCTTCTTATCTCTTGTACACTTTATAAATGTAATCTAGTGTGCAAATTTCAACTTTCTATCTTTTGTAGTTTCGGCTCCGCGTAGCAAAAATCTCCAACCAAATTTTTCACCTTTTTACGTTTTTCTTGTAAAATTACTATGAAATTGAAAAAACAAATATCAGCAATGAATTCTACGTCTTTGGTTTATACGAAAATGATACCAAACTTGCCCTAGTACCCACCAGGATCAGAGTAGATTTTTTTTAAAGATGACGGATGGCGGCCGTCTTTGTACCCCACCCTCCCCCCCACTTCAGGCTAGAAATGCTTAGAATTACTCAAATATCAGATGTGATGAAGCTCATAGCTTAATAAAAATTTTTTGGGTCATGTATGGCAGCGTTACATAACTGACTCCAGTACTTGCAAGTGGGACACTAGAAAGCTTCTGTCTGAGAAACGTTCTAAGAAATAATACTTGCCCCCTTAGATCTTACCTAAGGGCTACGGATACAGAAACGCAAGACTCTTATATAAATAAATAAAAATAGTTCCAAATCCCTCCAGAGTAGCGCTAGAATAGCTAAGAACGTAGGCGTTATTGACGGATCGAAGTGCGCTGTCAATGATTTGAATTTGTCTACCAAATATTTTAGTATTGTAGGTGGCCCTATTTAAGTTTTTTTGACGGACACTTTTTGATACATGGATATTTTCCTTCCTCTACCTTCCATAGTTTCGTGGTCTAGCCATTTGACTTATGTATTAATACTAACCTGCGTGGCAGTGTGAGCGATATCGTCCAGCGCGTTCATCACATGGTCCACGGCCGCTGTGTTCCTCTGCCGAATGCCCGCGACTTTCACAAGCAGGGCGTGCGTTTCGCGGTTCACGCGGGAATCTACGAGGAGTACCCGCAGGTTCAGCCGGATGTCGAGGTGGCGCGGCTTCGTACCCTTCTTGAAGGAGACGATCGAGCCGAATGTGCAGGTCTCGTTGTCTATGCCTGGAAAAAAGGGTGAATACAACATTATGCTGAGGCAAGCTCCTATTTAACTCTCATGAATAATATATTTCTCTAGTAAGACACAACTTTTTATTGAAACTAGGCATTGAATTGAGCATAGAAACAGAGCACACAATTGAGCATAGAAAGACATTTGAATAAAAATTTGCATAATGTAACTATGCATAAACAGTTTTTTAAGATCAAAATGTCTTTTTACATATTTTTCGCATACCTATTCGATACAGACGTTGTGACGTCACAATAGAATTAATTGTGCAAGGCGTTCCTTTCCTGCATTCGGAAGAAACGGTCGATTTTGACATTGACAATGCCATCACGTGCATGCTTGGATTTGTCTGTCTACTAGGTAGTTGACTAGGTAGGGTAGACTGGGGACAATTTAAACAATTTACTTTTGATGGCATGTAACTTGTATAGTTAGAAAGGTCTCTTCCTTCTTCGTCGCGTTATCCCGGCATTTCGCCACGGCTCATGAGAGCCTGGGATCCGCTTGACAACTAATCTCATGTTTTGACGTAGGCACTAGTTTTTACGAAAGAGACTGCCATCTGACCTTCCAACCTAGAGGGTAAACTAGGCCTTATTGGGATTAGTCCGGTTTCCTCACGATGTTTTCCTTCACCGAAAAGCGACTGATAAATATCAAATGATGAATGAACGAGCCGGGGTTTGAACCCGCGACCTCCGGATTGCAAGTCGCACGCTCTCACCGCTAGGCCACCAGCGCTTAGATACTTATAAAGTTATATAATTATATTCCTAAACCTTATTTATTTAGTTCCGATTTTGACATTGACAATCCCACCACGCGCGTGCATGCTCATTTGGATTGTCTAGCCAGGGTAGACTGGGGACAATTGAAACTATTTATGTTTGATGGTCTGTAACTATTTTATTTTTATTTTTACCGTTAGAAATGTATGCGCCTATATTACTAAACATTATTTATTTAGTTCTTCAAGATTGTTTAAAGCTCTATCACCCATGTTATGTCATATAAAAACTAATATAAAATAAGCACTCATAAATGACTATCGGTAAATTAAAATAGCATTAACACAAGGTTAATGCTTTTAAAATCAATCTTAAGTGACCTTAGGTAGATCTTAATAAGTATATCTTTAACTGTATGGATGGTACAGTCGCCATCAGATATATCGGAGCGGCCAAGGTGCTCACAAATATCTGTACACGCCTTTATTGTCAAGGCGTTAGAATGCGTGTTCATTTATTGTGAACACCTTGGCTGCTCCGATATATTTGATGACAATTGCATATTCAGAGAAATACATTGACATATATTTTAGGATTGGCCTTACGAGCAATAAGAATGGGGCCAGTACAGCGGTGTGACACCGCTACAACGCGATTGGTTGATGAGTTCGCATCACGCGCGCGATTGGTCGCAACTAGTTGCGTTGGGCTGCACGATTGGCTCACGTGAGTGACACCGCTGAACTAGTACCATTTTTAGTGCCCGTAAAGCCCGTCCTGAGATATATGTCAATGGAGAAATAAGTTCGGAAGTTTAAGTAGCCAATTCGTCGAATAATTCACGTTAAGTGATTCGCGTTTGACAGTGCAAGGCCACAGTGTACAGAGGTTCAAGGTTCGAATCCGCGAAGTGTGCCAAGGGCATTAGCCAATTGCTTCGATGATTCTGGATGCGTATTGCAAATTTGCAAACCAGTGGACAAAATAAAGGTTGTTTACGTCTGCATTCTAATAATTATTTGAACATATGTTACTTATTCAAAAGCAAACAATAATACTTATTGAACTTTAATTAATTATTAACTGATAATAAACAGCTATCTATATACGTCATTTAGTTTAATAAAAACAATTGTGCTACCTACGCAAAGATTTGCAATTAAAAAATGTTAATATAGTTTGGAAAGCCATTTCCATCAGTAGAAGTCGGCGAAAATTGTAGGCGCGAAGGGTCGGTCTCGCGTACAAAATTTGAATTTCGCGCCTTTTTTTATTGACAAACTAGGATTGCCAGAGTATAGCTTGCTATTTTTACCCGTTCCGATGCCTATAGAGTCGGACAACGCTAAGTTTTCATGCCAACCGCTATGTTAACCATGGAGTTTATTAGGTTTCTAAGACTCCACTCTGTATGTCACCAGGCTGGTATCTCATGAACCGTGATAGACAGTTGAAATTTTCACAGATGAAGTATTTCTGTTGCCGCTATGAAATACTAAAAAATACGACTCGCACTTGCCCGGTTTTATAGGGATATGTATGCATTCTTACTGGCAAGTTTGTGCAAAGCGTGGCCAGAGTCCTGAGCCCACCCCACAGTCCGAACAAAAATCGAAAATATTAAATATAAGCAAGACTCACCCGAAGGCGTCCCATGCATGATCCGCTCGCAATTATAAGCCCAAGCTGAAATCGCCTCCGCCTCGCGCGGCTCGAAATCACCGGGAGGCTCAAAGCTGCCTCGCGCCCGCAGCGCCATCAGCCGTAAGAGTGCGCCCGCGAGGCAGACTGCGAATGAGGCGGAGCTACCGGTCCCAGCGCCAATGGTCAGCTCTGAACCCATGGATATGTCCATGGATTTCACCTGGCAAGATTGGAATTTTAAATAAATTGACAATTTACATAAATGTAGGTACCTCGGCTAAGAAATATACTACTCAGGTTGCTCTGGTTCCTACACTAGGCTCAGCCTGTCTCGTAGGTAACCCAGACCAGAACAAATGTTGTCTTATTGCTTAAAAACCTAACCTACATTCTGGAAAGGGGGAAATAGATTTTAAATTACTTCTGCCTATTAGCTCTATCTTTTAGCTAGGCAGTTTGCTTACATCATTGCCTCGCTTATGGTCTCACTTTAAAGTACTACCTCATTTTATTCTGTTCTAGAATGCCTCGCTTCATTTGGAATTTATTGTCCGCACTCGACAGTTTATTGGATTTTTAAGCCAGAATGCAAATATTTAATGCTTGTCGTGAAACTAAAATACTTATAGTTAAATTAAATTACAATACAAATGAAGTTTTACAACGGAATACGGAAACTATGTAATTTCAATGTGGGGAAGACGCAGAAGGAGCGAAGCTCTTCCTTTATCACTGTGTCTGAACACTCTGAACGACGTACGTATATACAAAAAATAGGAGTATTCCCTTATCAAGGTATTCCCTGCAAAACAATTTTTATGCCAGCCTTCCCCACATACACCTTAGTAGACTAGTTATACGAAAAAGCACCTACTTTGCTAAATCAATTCACGTATCGTTTGCAGAAGTACGTTCAATTACTTAATAGTTTAAAATTAGGATACAACACAATAAAATTTACCTGCAGATTCGTACTCCCAAAAATCCCCGAATACATATAAAGGAAGCTCCTCAAAGAATTCTTCTGGTTGTTCGGCAGCTCATCGAAATTCGGCTTGATCTGATGCAGGAACTCATTGACCTTCCTGAGATGGTTGTCATGGTCCAGATGCCCTGGTATCTTCCACGAGAACTTGCCGGTGACGCCGTGGCAGAGCTGCGGGTTGAAGAGTGCCTTCACAGTTGGGTTGAGGGGTATGGTCTCCTGGAGACCGACGCAGGGTAGGTGGATGTAGACCGCTGGTTCTCCGACGGTTTTGACTTCCTGTAAAGATGGGAGGTGTGAGGGTTTGGTCCAGTGTGGTGTGGGAGCCCGGATGGAGCAGGCATGCGATGGAAAAAGTCGTGAAGCGTAATAGCAAATCCAATTTTTAAGCCATGGTTCCCACTATGATTTTGTATTTATTTATTAATTTTATCATATTATTTAGACTAGTTATAGTACTACCAAGGCACTGCGAAACTGCAAGAAAAAAATACAAATATATATTTTTTAAATAATAATACACATAAAAACAAATACGATGCCTTAGTTTAGCGCGTTATTGTTTAGCTAAATAATGTATTCGTAATTAACAAAATAGTTTCATAAAAATGTTAAAAATTTAACTAAAATAGCTGATAAATAAATAATAAACAGTAATTTGTAAGTGTACAAAAGTAAGTACATTAGAAGTATATTTTTTTTGTAAATTAAGATTTATGTCAGTGTAAAAAGCAGTAACCACGTTACAAAAAATTAAGTATTATGTGTCAGACCCCCGACTTAACTGTATCTAAAAGCTATTGTTTTCTTTTTTATACATGTAAATAATGTCGTTTTTATTATGTGTTTTAGTCTAAGACAAAAAACCTGCATTTGAATCGCATCACAACCTCAGACAAATGTATTCCTCAAGCCGTATTGCACATCATGAATAAAAAACTCATTGTTAATTATTTCAGTGATCACACACAATATAGCAAAAAGCTCTTTCATATCATGCGGGAAACATACAAACATACAATTAACAGCAAGAACATGCCTGCTAATATCATAAATGTGTAAGTAACTCTGTCTGTCTGTCCGTTGCCTCTTCACGCTTAAGCCGCTAAACCGATTTAGATGAAAATTGGTACCTGTGACGTGGAGGTAGATTATATAGTCCGAGGAAGGACAGGATAGTTTTTATCAACCATCATCATCCCACGCGAAAATAACTAATATTTTAATTTAAAAAAAAAAACAAGCGATGCGGAAGGGTGTTCTGCCTTTTCGCAGAACTATTTTTGGCGGAATTTCATTTGCCAACCAACATTTCGCCGACGTTTCACTTTGACAACTAACGATTAGCAAATTTTTGTATGACAACGTTTCAATTGGTAGAATTATTGTAAAGCAGATTATTATAACGCCTCTAAACTTTTGGGAGACTTATCATTTCTCAAATCTTTCACTTGGTCGAACAACTCTTGGACGAATAACGTTTCGTTGAAGCTACAGTTCGCTTTTCATACATTAGGCAAGTTACAAATTAGAAAAAGATACATACCAAAAAATCAAAAATGGCCGTTGTTCGACTTTTTATAATGTATATTTTAATATTTGAAGCCAGTGGCAGCGAGCGAGCGAAGCGAGCGAGCAAGACCTTCCTGGGCAGAGCCGACTTGGATATGGTTAGGTTAGAAGACTAAGGCGGGAGCTTTGCTCCCGCCTTAGTCTTCGAGGTTATTTTTTTTTTCAACAACCTAAAAATTTTAGATTTTAGAGAAAAGTTATTCCTACAAAACGTCCCCCCTTTGGCACAGTCTGACCAAATGAAACAATTTGTAGACAATAAACAACTAAGTGTATATTATGCCAACTAAAACATTCTACGACATGAAAGTTGGCATTTTGAAAATTGGCATTATAAAACACAGACCAAACGTTTAGTTGGTAACTGTACGGTTGGCAAATAAAAAAAAACCATTTGATAAATTGGGAAATGAAAATTCGGCGAAATAAAATTCCGCCAAACGTGAGTTGGGAAGTGATAATCGGCCATACAATTTTCGGCGATAAATAAGAGAACCATGCGGAAGACATATCGTCAGGTGACAAGCAAAACTCACTAATAATTAAAAAAATATTAAACAAAAATCAACTTTATTACATATCGTCAGGTGACAAGCAAAACTCACTAATAATTAAAAAAATATTAAACAAAAATCAACTTTATTAAGTTATCAATATGGTTCATTATGGCTTTTACCTTCGGGTAGTAATTAGTGAGCTTTGGTTGTCACCTGGCGATATCCTAAACTATTTTTTTTCTATTTCAGTCAGAACCATTATTTTATTAACCACATTAATTCCTGTTTTATAAAAAGACAAATATTTCAGTAGATTTATAAAACATAAAATACCTATCATATATTATACTTAAATCTAAGGTGTTATTGACTCGTATAATAAATTAATAATTATTAACTATTTAAATAAGTATTATAAATACAGACAGACTTTACTACCTTGGCGTTATTGTTTAGGTACCTATATATTTATAATGGAATAAGTGACGTATTTGAGTACTTATTCGAACATGTGGTACTTATTCAAAAGTAAACAATAATAATAATAATTAAATTAATCAATAACAGTCTCCTATAGACGTCATGTTAAACTAACAGAGTATAAAACAATTTACCCACATTTACCTACGTAAGGTAACAATAGTCGAAGTTATTTATTTATTTCTTTTAGTACAAACTATAAAGAAACCTTTTTTTTTCAACGTTTTTAAAACTTAATACCTGCATTAGACTTCCAGATTGAGACTAATCAATGCTAAAATTTTCTTTTAGATTCTAAAGTAATTATGCGATCAAGAATATAACTGTCAAAATGTTGCAATGATTTTCGATTTTGCTCAAATTTTATATGCTATTTTACTAAAACTGTCTGAAATTACATTGGGTACTATGTATTTCATGGAAGGTTAGTCAACACATTTAAAACCAGCCTTAAGGGTGCTCTTCGCTACAAAGCGGAAAACACCAATTATCAGCTACTAGCAGCTACTTTTGACTGCATTAAATTAGTCGACTTCAAAGACAATAATTAAAATCTAACTGGGTGCCAAGTTCTGCAGATTAGCATATAACTTGCAGTCCTTGCAGATAAAAATAAATGACTTTCTCAGATTTTTTAGAAATTAATTACGTGTAAAATGAAAACGTCGGGAATGTTTTATTTAAATTGCTAATTGCAATACAGTAGCCATTTGTACGATAATGTGATATGTTTGCAAGTCGATGGATGGTTGTATGTCAGATGTGTCTGCGGTACTGTGAGATGATGGACGAAAATTGATTGTGATCTGATTCCTAAATTGTGTAAATACATTAGGGATCATCCATTAATTACGTCACACGAATTTCTAGGTTTTTTGACCGCTCCCCCCCTCCTTGTCACACTTGGCCACATTTTGCAAATCCCTCCCCACCTGGTGTGACGTCACATTTTAGGCAATTTTGTTTCCAACGAAATCGGCAATACTAACTATGCATTATTTTTTTAATAAAAAAAAATTTGGTAAAAGAAATATTAGTAATTTTATAACACAAAACCAATTAGGAACGAAAATTACCTACATCCAAAACCTCATTATTTAAATGTACAGCGAATAAAAATATATATATATAAATTTTCGGTTACTGATGAATAGTGATGAAGTTAATATGACGTCACAATGTTTGTGACTCCCCCCTCCCCCATGTCACAACATGTCACATTTTCTTGACCCCCTCCCACCCCCTAACCGTGTGACGTAATTTATGGATGACCCATAATTTGTATTCTGTAATCTGATGTGTACAGTGATTTGGTTTCGACTGTAATGAATGCTGTATATTATGTTTTTCAAATAAAATAAAATAAATGAGGATGGCCGGTAATAAGGTGAAGATAATTTATTTTTGGGTCATACACAGTTTTTAGCAAACTCGTTCGCGTCTTTCCAGAAGACATCGCAAATTTAAGGGAACCTAAGCAAATTTTAATACGCGGCACCTTTACAGGCATTTTTACAGGCGGATAATTTTTTTTAAGAAAAACGGAATATCTATGTACCAGAGTCGTTAACTTTGATTGTAACTAAAACTTGTTTGACCCTTTTGAATCACCCTAGTCAAAGAAATAAATAAATAAATAAGTTTTTGGCAAAAATTTCATTTTTGTTACAACCTTTTGTCGTTGACTCTACTTTTCTTTCCACAGGCAACTAATACTCATCGAGACAATTCTAAAAACCCCTAAGGTTGCGTTGTTTTATCACAGAGTTCCTATGTCCACCGCCTGTCTCCTTCATCAGATGCATTCTGGCCCGACTTACACATGTATGCAAATCTTCATCTTCATCGAAAACCGGAATGTGGGTGAAATTTAACTTGCAAGATTTGACCCGTATAAATATAGTTCGTGTTTTTAGCATTAGAAATAAGGTAAACAAAAACAATCTTGATGTGTCTTTTAATTGAAAAACACATTTTAAAAATAAGTTACGGCAAATATGTAACAATTATGTATCTAATACGATCATTTATATTCTTCTGCTTTCATAATAGTAACTGATTTTTAAAAAGCGTTTTTCAACTAAAATACATGTCAAGATCGCTTACCTTCTTTCAAGTTCTTTCTAATGCTAAAAAAAACTAAATATAGGTAAACACCAGCGTCTACTGTAGGTAATGTAGGTACTGTGCTACGAGGGGAGAATTTCTGCCCGATCCGAACTTTAATATACGTCTAATTAATAGATATAGAAACGATATGGATTAGATGTGTCAGTGTCAAAAGTGACGTTGCGAGTTAAGAAAAAGCTTGTAAAAAACATACCTTTATAACGATGGAACTCCTCAGCCCCAGGCTGACAGCGATAGCCGTTTTCCCATAAACCACCGCATGTTCCCCATGCAATATCACCTTCCCCGGCGCCGATACGCTCACGGTATACAAATTCTCTCCGCTCAACATTTTCAATTAAAAAAAAGACTACTTTTTTAAATTCTCATTTTATTCTAGTACATTATTGTTGAGCCTTCCACTGGTCGGGCGTGAGAGTTTTCTGCGTGAATGCGTGTATCTCCTTCAGCTCGTCCTGGAGAACTGAGTTGACGAGTCTGTTGGCAAAGAATATATACATTAGCGAGCTTCAATTGTTTTTTTTAATGGGGTTCAGATATACACAACCGGACTCCATATGAATCATATCATACAGGATATACACGGTGTTTATTTAGTCATCTGCAATAATTTTCGGGCTGAATATATTATATAATTTATATAGGTTATACTGAGTAACTTTTACTATGGGACCAACATCACGCGTAAACAATTTTATTCTCCCATAGAAAATGTCAAGGTCAGACAGCCAGAATGTATGGAACAGAGGGGGAGGTCACAATAATAATGTCTTCCGAATTGTGTTTGTATCAGTGGCTGCAGAACCCTGACTGAACTGAGCATAATAATCAGATATGCTCCATTTTTTTATCATTCGAAAAAGTTTGAAAATGACCTTTCAACTTCGCGATATAATCAAGGAAAACAGTTTATAAAGAAAAGTATGATCATATCATTTTACTGTTCAAAGTATTGACGCAGTTCGAAACTATACAATGTAATCCTTTTGTCATGAAAAAAATTATAATAACAAAACGTGTTTACGATGAAAAAATAAGTCTGATTATTAGTTCAGTTCGTTTTGTATAGTCAGCACCAGTGTAGTATCTATGTTTAATTTATAAAATAATGGAGAAACCAAAAATTCATGACCTTATAGTTCGCTTTTTTTTAGGATTAGAAAGAACTTGCAAGAAGGTAAGCGATCTTGACATGTCTTTTAATTGAAAAACGCTTTTTAAAAATCAACAACTATTACTTATGAAAGCAGAAGAATATTAATGATCGTATTAGATTCATAATTGTTACATATTTGCCGTAACTTAATTTTTAAAATGTGTTTTTCAATTAAAAAGACACATCAAAATTGTTTACCTTATTACTAATGCTAAAAAAAACGAACTATAGGCAGGATTAACTCAGGGTCCTAGGACATCGATCGGCTCACGGCTATACCGGGGGCCCAGTGATTACCAGTCTGCCGGACGATATCGGCCTGTCTGTTGAACGCAAAATGTGACAGCTCCGAACAACTGACAGGTTGATATCGTCCGGCGAACTGGTAATCTGTGGGCCCCTAAATCTTTGGTACGATTTCCACCGCGCTGAATATCGTGACTATCCACTTTGAATTAATCTATAATAAGAAATATTCTATATTTCCGTGTTCTTATAACCCGGCAACCTTCAAATCAAGAGTGAACAGGCACATTCTGGGCGAGCGAGCTCCATCGTAGGCCACGTCTACGCCTCGGCTAGTCTGTCTGTCTAGCTAGTCTGAGTAAGCCCATTCATAATAAAAAAAAAACTCGTATCTTGTTCTGTCAATCAAAAGAAAAATGTGGTAACTATGTATGGGATGCATACAGAGTTACTGCGTTTTAACTTTGAGTATAGCAGTGCGAAATACTAGATTTATTCAAAGTAATGACGGTATTAATATGCAATATACATATTAAAAAAACCGGTCAAGTGCGAGTAGGACTCGCGTTTCTAGGGTTCCGTACATCGCGCTCCGACTCACGCTTGACTGCACATTTCTACCAAATTTCAACTAAATTGGTCCAGTAGTTTCCGAGAAAATAGGCTGTGACAGACGGACAGACAGACAGACGCACGAGTGATCCTATAAGTCCGTTTTTTCCTTTTGAGGTACGGAACCCTAAAAAGTAGCTGCCAGCGAAGCTAGTTCACCGAAAACACATCAGGAACAAATCCCCAAGTTCATCACACAAATAAATGCCTTTAAAATAGCGGTTTTCACTCACGTCCGCGTAAATTACTTTTCACCACACCAGCTCGGAAAGGCTTTGCACTTCAAAAACTGATAGCAAAGTTGCGTTTTATTCACATGTGAGGCAAAGTAATCAAATGCAAATTTTGAGTTGTTTTCTTATGTTTGCTGGTAGAATTGACTTTTAAATGATGATTTTGAATGATAAATACTTAATAACATTCATTTGGATTTGATTTGGTTTGATTTTGTCTGATATTTTACATTTAATATTTGCTTAGGGTTGGTGTGGTGAAAAATTTTGTGTTTCACTCGGGGGCAAATTTTGTTTAACCCTCGTGCTTTGAAACCCTCGCAACGCTCAAGATTCCATTTTTCGAACCACTCGCTACGCTCGTGGTTCAATTTTGGAATCTTTCGCTTGCTCGGGTATCAATATTAGCACGAGCGGTTAAACAACAACTTTGCCCCCTTGTAAAACAAATAACTATTCTATACATCTCGCTTGCACGAATATGCAAGTACGAGCGAGATGCATAGAAAGTAAGTTACGTAGAGTGCGTAGACGTAAGCGAATATGTCAAAACTAGTGGTAGCGGTACAGATCGCCAAAGAAAACATTCTATAATAATCTTATAATGAACACTATCCAATACAAGACGTTTTATTTCATTATCCACATTAAATTGAGCCTCAGAAAACAAAGATACTTAATCAACCAATAATAAGCCTTATCTAATTGCGTTACGGTATAAATTCTCAGTTAAATAATGCTTCTTGTGATCTAAATTGTTTGGTCTGTGAATGGTGTATGTGAGAACAAACACGTATAAGCTTAATTCATTTCAATAAGATAACTAATTACATATAGGGTTTTTAGGGTTCCGTACCCAAAAGGTAAAACGGGACCCTATTACTAAGACTCTACTGTCCGTCCGTCCGTCCGTCTGTCCGTCCGTCCGTCCGTCTGTCACCAGGCTGTATCTCACGAACCGTGATAGCTAGACAGTTGAAATTTTCACAGATGATGTATTTCTGTTGCCGCTATAACAACAAATACTAAAAACAGAATAAAATAAAGATTTAAGTAGGGCTCCCATACAACAAACGAGATTTTTGACCAAAGTTAAGCAACGTCGGGCGGGGTCAGTACTGGGATGGGTGACCGTTTTTTTTGCCTTTTTTTTGCATTATGGTACGGAACCCTTCGTGCGCGAGTCCGACTCGCACTTGCCCGGTTTTTTTATATATAAAAGGTAGCATGAAGGTATATTGTCCCTACTTAAAAAAAACCTCGTATCTCACACCTGCTAATCAAAGTCAGGCGTGGCTCACTCCGCGATTTCGTCGCTTTGCTACAGGTAGCTAAAAGTACATCCGTTCCACCCCTGTTTTGGGGAAAGCCATAAGCCGCGCGTGGCGCTGTCGCCACCTAGCGGCCATATCTGTGCTGATCGTAACAGACGCGTTTTGTTAGAGAGTGAGTCTTCTATTATTTATTCTATGTCAAAGTTGAAACACTAGAAACGCATTAACTCTACATGCATCACATACATAGTTACTACATTTTTCCTTTCATTGATAGAAGAAGGTACAAGTAGTGATGAGATGTTTATAGGATAGTACCTACACCTACTACTCTATATATACGTTCGATTTCGAATATTTCGATGCTTATTTGTGGATTTTCATCAGAGAAGGGTCCTGCTATGCTTCATTGGCAATAAGGACCTTTCTATCAGAATTTCTGTTGGAATCTCAGATAAAAAGGACTTTATTGTACATGAAGCATAAGGACCTTTCCGTGATGGAAAGCCACATTTTACCTGTGGCGCGCCAGCAAAGGCTTCCCCTGGAACTTGTCGGAGACGATCAGAGCTGAGAACTTGGCGCCACAGCCGTCACTCTCGTCCGTCACTACCTGGAACAATATATTATATTAGGGCTTTGCCTGTTATGAAGGATGTTCAATAGATGGCGCTGTCGTATTGCTAAAACGCGCTGCTAAAGAATGTATGTCTACATTAATAAATAAGTCGCAATTAAAAAACTTGTCAATGTACTCGTAATGTAGGCCTATTACCGAAGTAAGTTTTGACAAAATATATAGACAAGTTCCGAATTTAAAGGGAAGATTGCCAAGTCTCGTAGTACCTATAGATATAATATAAGTAATAAAATTCATTAATATTTTAAAAGGATAATTACACAGAAAAAGTATTACAATCAGGGACCAAAACCAAAATGTTTCTGTTTAGCCCAATGTTTGACTGGTAGAGACTACAGGCAACCATTGCTACTATCTTGTACCTATTTTTATACAGCTGAAGAAGATGGCGCTGTTACCCCATAGTGAACGTGGACATACAGTACCATCTTTTGCCACGGATAAATATTTCACAACACTTGTAGTTGTTGTGTTATGTGTTGTAGTCTGCGCGAGCTCCGAATTGAGAACTGGCGAGACACGGCACAGGACCGGGATCAGTGGTAAGCAGTCGTGTTGGAAGCCAAGACACACTTTGGGTCGCTGTGCCAGAGGAGTAAGTAGTAAGTAAGTACTTGTAGTCTCATATATAATGTTTTCTAATCTCATACTTGGGTCGACGCCGTCCTGTAGGTCGTCCTAAGTATCGGGGGGCGGATCGAGTGGAGGCAGATCTCCGGAAGCTCGGCGTCCGTCAGTGAAAACTAGCGTGAATCCGAGCACCGAGTAAAATGGCGTGATCTTGTGTTGGAGGCCATGACTCGTTTTGGGTCATCACGCCAAACTAGTAAGTAGTAGTTTCTAGTCTCAAAATCCTGTCTACGACAATAGCCACAATAGGTATCGTCTATAGAATATGTAATCGACCGTTCACGTGCCGTTCCGTTCCGCGAATCGCGAATGTTCAATTCGATCAATTGGCGGACAATCAGACGACCCAAATTCGGGGGCAGTGTGCCACGGGGCTCTGGATGTGACCCATAAATTATTATGTTTGTTTGGGTTGTTGACTAATTACGTTCTGACTAAATAAGTTCTTATGATTTTCATAGTGCGAGTTTAGTCGCAGAACGAAGGAAATATTGAAATTCGATAAAAAATTTAAATATGTAATTTTTCTCTTCTTAATTAGTTGGATGGAAATAAACAGTAAATGCATACAGTATGTGTCTGACCATGGGGCTTTAACTCCAGGGCTTGATTTTACTCGCTAAACTAAGCTACTTTTACTATGGGACCAACCCTAAAATCGGGGATTTTTTTTTGGCTTTTCCATAGAAAACGTCGACGTCTAATCAGCCAAAATGTATGAAAAAGTAAAAAAAAAATTCGGGATTTCGGGGTTAGTGCCATAATAAAAGTAGCTCAGTTTAGTGAGTAGAATTGAGCCCTGGATTTAAAGCCCCATGGTCAGTATAAAACAACCCTGGCCCTGTATAAAACAACGTAAATACTTTCGTGAATAGCACGCAATGTCCAAAATGGTTAAGGATGACTCGAGTATATCGTCGAACAAACAATGTATTTCATTGATTTCATTCCTTTTGCGAAGAAACAAATAAAGAAACAAATTTTACGTAGGTACCTAGGTGGGTACGGTAAAATTAACAGTTCAATTATTCTAATTATATCGCTTTACACAATCCTGTGTAAGTTTTACACCACAATGTGAATACGACATTATCACACGTCAGTCTACACTATTCCTGGATACCACGTTACACAAACACTTCGCTATGAGGAAAATTCTCTAATAGGTAGCTTATATAAACTATATAAACATGTGTTAAAAAAGGTAATAAAGCGAGTCGGTCGGCATTGACTTTGACCAATCTCAAGGCCGGCGTTAAGGTGATATCGGAATGTGTACATTGTATACTGTACGCTGTATACAGTGTGGAAAGAGAAGTCGGGCCCTGGAGGGAAACTACCTGTCGAGGACTGATATAAGGTTTTATATGTTATTTACTTTTTATATATTTTGTCTATGTTTTATGGTATTTTGTTTTACCTTTTGTTTTTTGTTTTTTGTTGTCATTAAATGCTGTTTGAAAGCCCAGCTTTTTCGTTTGCTCCCAAAATTTTAGCTATCGAAGTGGAAATTGTCCTGGATTCCGGGACACTACCTTAAATCCTTAAGCTGGCTCATTTTACTTAAAGGAGACTTGACATGTCTACATATATGTCTTCGGCCGGCAACCCCTTTCGTCCCGGCCTCTGTAGTAATGTACTATTGTATCTCCCACTACAACTATATATGTAGGTATGACAAGTGAGAAAAAGCGTTTTGGAATTAAGAATGATTTATATTTCATTGTGTAACCATACTGACATTTCATAATCTGTGATACACAAAAAAACGTTATATATATCATGCCATTAATTCCCATTGTTCTCATCTTTAGGAAAATTCTTGATCCAATAGATTTCCCAGTGATTTACCCACTATTTACCATTCAGCACACATGTAGACTCCGCATCTGATTGGTCGGGTGACCCATAAGGAAACAATTGAATTGAACTATCAATGACGATGCAGCTGCAGAGTACTATTCAAGTGCATACCTACGCTACATAAAATCACGGCTGATACGATGCATTGTTATTGATAAGAATAAAAACCTGCCAAGCCGACGAATTTATTCATACAATGTAGCCTAATTTTCTAGGAACTTTTCAAATATTGTCAGTACCAAGCAATTGACTGGGCTTTTACGATTTGAAAATACGTCAGGAAAAGACCTGTTGATTTAAAATATATGATAACTTTTTTCTCTCTTCTCTATCTCTACTCTCTTCTCTATGTTGTCTCTTGTCTATGGGTTCGAATCCCAGTAAGGGCATTTATTTGTGTGATGAACACTAATATTTGTTCCTGAGTCATGGGTGTTTTCTATGTATATAAGTATGTATTTATCTATATAAGTATGTATATCGTCGCCTAGTACCCATAGTACAAGCTTTGCTTAGTTTGGGGCTAGGTTGATCTGTGTAAAAATGTCCCCGATATTTATTTATTTTATTTTATTTATGTAAGCAATACAAAAGTGTTACTAAGGATACCTAATTACACAATAATTTTGACAAACAACATGCAACTTAAACCATTGAAGATAAGTACATACATCGTCATAAAATTTGTAAAACTGCGCTATAATAATAATAAACGATTTTCGAAAATTCAACCCCTATGCGAGCGAACTTGAGATTGATATTTTGAATTTTAATAAGTTGCGAACGTAGGCTGACAATGACAATCATCATTATCATCATCTCAGCCACGAGACGTCCACTGCTGAACATAGGCCTCCCCCTTATAAGTAATGCCATAATCGCCACGCTTGGCAGGCGGGTTGGCGATCGCAGTCGAGTACACCGAATTTGAGGGACGCTGCTGCCCGTCCACCGGTGGTCTTGGACGTAGTTTAAGGACATACCCGGGTCCTATATGACAATGACAATATACATGTATAAAGCGCCGTATTAAGTACCCTATACCTATCAAGGAACAGGAAGGTAGAACTCTTCACAGTTTTATTTCACAACAGGCCTGTAGCCTAAACCCGTCTCTGCGGACTGCAAGCTATTTATGCTCCACAAAATCCCCTGTCATGCGACCTTGGCCTTCAAGTCCCGCATTCCAAGTTCATGCACACAAAACAAAAAACTAAATATGAATGTGCAATGTTGAAAAACCCGGGCAAGTGCGAGTCGGACTCGCGCACTAAGGGTTCCCGTACCATAATGCAAAAAAGGCAAAAAAAAACGGTCACCCATCCATCCACTGACCCCGCCCGACGTTGCTTAACTTCGGTCAAAAATCACGTTTGTTGTATGGGAGCCCCACTTAAATCTTTATTTTATTCTGTTTTTAGTATTTGTTGTTATAGCGGCAACAGAAATACATCATCTGTGAAAATTTCAACTGTCTAGCTATCACGGTTCGTGAGATACAGCCTGGTGACAGACGGACGGACGAACGGACAGCAGTCTTAGTAATAGGGTCCCGTTTTACCCTTTGGGTACGGAACCCTAAAAACTTGTAAGCAACGGCGTAATCATGAGGACACTGCCGGTTGTACTATTAGTTATTCTGTGACACTGCCTCGATTCTATTTAAAGATTTGGACAGTAAGCGCAAAACACTTCGTTCGTTCGTCTATTTTGGCTTTTACCATTTGTCCTGTAAAGGGGCCCACTGATTACCAGTTCGCCGGACGATATCAGCCTGTCAGTTAAAAATTTGACAGCTCGGAACAACTGACAGGCTGATATCGTCCGGCGAATTGGTAATATGTGGGCCCCTTTAACTTATAAAATAAGCTAACTTTGTAAGGTACACCGGTTCTAATTTAAACCATTTTTAAATGGTATAAACTTGCATTTCTTTTTTTTTCTGTCTTGACACGACAAATACAAGATAATGTGTAGATCTTTATGAGCATTTCGCTCGCTTAGTTACTTCTGCTGTAAGCATAAATGTCGTAATGTTCGACTACAAGGTGTCTGAGTTTAAACGGTGACTCACTAAAGGAAATAATGTGAAAGTGTGTCCGAATCTCAATTATAGAGAAACTGAGAACATGACATTGATGCCCGCTAGTCCTTGAGGCGTTAACTTGACACTTCAAAAGTTTGATAACGCCGCTCTACAATTTCTACTAGTACAATACAATACATACATACATACATCACTGGCTCAGTGACCCAAAGAGGATCTTGGCCTCTGACACAAGAGAGCGCCATTCTGCCCTATTCTGCGCCACTTCACGCCAGTTGGGTATTCCGAGGGCGGACAGGTCTTTTTGGGCTTCGTCACTCCAGCGGTATCTGGGACGCCCAGACGGACGTTTTCCCCCCGGATGCCCCACATACGCTCTTCTCACAGCACGATCCTCCCCCATCCTCTCCAGGTGACCAAGCCAGCGGAGTCGTGTGGCTTTGATCTCGCCAATTGTATTAGGCATCGCAACCAGCTCCTCTAGCTTCCTATTTTTTCTTCGCCTCCAAGTTCCATCCTCCTCTCTGATAGGCCCCAGAATCTTCCGCCAGATTTTCCTCTCCGCCTCAGCTAGTACAATACAATACAATACTCTTTATTGCACACCTCACATACTCGATAGTTTACAATAAATGTACAGTAACAAACAAAGATAATAGAAGTAGTGTCCGACCGAAGGTTCGGTTTCGGTTTCGGTTTCGGCCAGTTTCGGCCAAAAAATCATGTTTCGGCCGTAGTTTCGGTTTCGGCCAAAATACGGCCGAACCTTTCGGCCGGGCCGAAACTTACGAAATGGTACTTCGGACAAAGACCAAAAGTTGGGGAATAAGTAGGACAACAATATTAATATCTAGGTACATATACTGATTCATGTATAGGTGGTATGGGTACCTACATAATTTAATTGGTTTATTATAAAACACAATTCCACTAGTGAGGGCGCCACTGGACGGTCGACTCAGTCTTAAGAGGCTGTCAATACCTATAACGCGCACACTGTCTAATTGTATCGGAGTGAATGAGATAGCACTGTCGCACGTAGCCGTTGGCCGAGTATCCGCTCGGCCCGAGTCGAACGATGTCTTTTTCGCTCTTATTCAATCACTTATTCAGTCATTTTCCTATCTACCTCTAATGACAAATTTTAAGCGAGGCTAAAGGTTACGCTCAACTAGTGCTGCAAAGTTGATTTTCTCAATAGTTAATATTTTGCGAGGCTGAACAGCTGACTATTGATTAAAACGAAGAAAAAACCCTTAAAAGTGCCCCCAGTGCAGTTTTTCATACGAATGCTTAGCCTCACTTTTTACCTCAATTTACCATTGGTTTGCGTTCCACATGTCCTCTACTTCAGCTTAGCCTTTGGCCTCGCTGCGCCATGCTCAGCCTGCGGTCTCGCTTTTTAATACAATGGACATTGGTTGGAGTCTGTGCTCAACTACTTATTTTGAAGCCTGAAGCACGGCTTTGACTTCGCATGAAAGTTCGCCTCACTGGGGCACTTCGGACTTTTAGGCCCAGGTGAAGATCGGTACCCGGCCTTGCGATATTATTAACAAAAAATTTCGCGCTCGCTGCGCTCGCGTTTTTGGTTGACACTGTAATCACTGTATCTACATGTTAGCTTGACTGGTGAATGAATAGAGTTACACCAAGAAAATTCTGCAATGTTTTTGATAGCATACGCAGTGCAACTAGTGCAAATGTTATTTATACGTCTTATTTCATAGAAGTTTTGACGTTTAAAATAACACTTGCATTGCGTGTGTTATCAAAATCGTTGCAGAATTATCTTGGTCTAACTGTAGTAATTTTCTTAAAAAACTGCTTAAGTAACATAAATTTCAAGGACATTGGGTGTTGACAGTCCCATAATATGTGTGTAAAAGCGGTTTTATGACATTTTTTCAACGATTCTAACAAGTCTACAAAAGTTTCGGTTTCGGTTTCGGTTTCGGCCGAAACTAGAGCCAAAGCCGAACATTCGGTTTCGGTTTCGGTTTCGGCAAAAAAACATGTTTCGGTCGGACACTAAATAGAAGTAACAACAGGCTGATACTAGCCTACATTGTCAAAATTCAAGTTTTTGTGTGGTCGTGCACGCGAAAGGACGTCAAGTGCTGCCAACCCTAATAATCGCTCGGAGCAATGCTGAGCCGAATGGAGCCGAATTTGCCCGAAAGGAGGAGTGTCTCCCCACTGATAAAACCAAAAACCGGGCAAGTGCGAGTCAGACTCGCGCACGAAGGGTTCCGTACCATAATGCAAAAAACAAAACAAAAAAAAAAGCAAAAAAGAATCGGTCACCCATCCAAGTACTGACCCCGCCCGACGTTGCTTAACTTTGGTCAAAAATCACGTTTGTTGTATGGGAGCCCCATTTAAATCTTTATTTTATTCTGTTTTTAGTATTTGTTGTTATAGCGGCAACAGAAATACATCATCTGTGAAAATTTCACCTGTCTAGCTATCACGGTTCGTGAGATACAGCCTGGTGACAGACGGACGGACGGACGGACGGACGGACGGACAGCGAAGTCTTAGTAATAGGGTCCCGTTTTACCCTTTGGGTACGGAACCCTAAAAATAAGGTTTTAGGTTAAGTGTGACCCAGGAGGCGCTACCATGATCTTCAAAGTTGATCAACCCATTTTTACTATGCAGGCATGTAACTCACCTTCGTATTTAAACTGATGAGGTAAATAATTCATCATAAATCACCATAATCCGATTCTAAGGCCAAAAACTATCAAAATCATCGTAATATTGTGACATATTTTTTTATTTTTTCACCAAAGAAGCTTGCCTTAGTATTGCTTCTTTATAAGTAGCGTATCTCTATGGACATTCAGTCGCACTTATGCCCTTTTTTGTAAAAAAAAATTGGGTTAACTTTCTTCTTTACCTTGTAGTTACAAAGTAAAGTTTACTTGTGGACAGTTGCTATCGAGTTAGCCCCTCAACCATACATTTACTGGTTCAATAATACACCTTAACTTGAATGGTTTAAAGTTGAATTTCGTACGCACGCGTTTAACGCAGTAGTAGTCGCGTATTATGTGCATTTTGATTAATAATTTAGGCCAAATTGATCTTGGCCGAGTTTAAGTATTAAATTCAAGTATAAATAACACGCTATATTACAAATCTAGAACTAACCGGTTTTTAAGAGGCGTGTTTAATTTGATATAAAGTTTACTAATTGTTTATTATGCAAATAAGTAACAATTGTTAAGGTCAAATATTAGCAGCCTGCATGTAAGAGAGTTCTGCAACTTCTTCAGGTTATGCACCTTGGAGGATATAACCAACGGAGACGCCATGTCTAAAATTTTCGGTACAAAATAGTCTGCCGTTTTTTGCGGGGGAGGGGCACATCAAATGTATAGGTACGTCATGTCAGATAAACGTCAGTCCATACATATGGTTGACATGAGGTTGACCATTGGCCGCCTATTTTCGACAGAGGGGAACTGTTAGTGGCGGCTCCATTGTTTATTACTCCGAGTTATGCACCCATACAATTTTCTTTGTAAATAAAGACAGCGATTAAAGGGGCCCACTGATTACCAGTTCGTCAGACGATATCGGCCTGTCAGTTAAACGCAAAATTTGACAGCTCCGAACAACTGACAGGCTGATATTGTCCGGCGAACTGGTGATCTGTGGGCCTAAAGAATGACATTGACATTTGATTATTGTATACAAACAGATGCAGCGTGCTGCAATTTATTGTGTTGGGATTGGAGATACAATTTTTAAATATTGGATAATGTTGCTTTGCTCCAAGTTAAGGAATTTATTAATCATTTTTAAACATTAATGAACAAATTATTTAGACGAACTGATAAGAAGATCTTATGTTATGAAATATTTAGAGTACTATTACTAAGACTCCACTGTCTGTCTGTCTGTCACCAGGATGTGTCTCATTTTATTGGCTTCGCCGTAGCCGGGTAAAGTTGTTAAAACAACTTGAAGTGGAGAAACTCATGTCTCTAGACTTATATTTCGCAGTTCATAGATTACCATATGCGGAATCTTAGCCGTTTTCTATTCTACGCTTTCTACCTAGTTAATTAGATTTCTCTTCCTCGTTCATCCAACACTTAGATTCTAATTTATATTATTATATATGTAAACTGCGTTGTTTACTAGACTCGCTCTCAGATAAATGCGAGCGGCCAATGTGTTTACAAATACCTGAACAAAGCCTCTATTATCAAGACGGTAAAGCGCACGTTCCGATATTTTTGAGCACCCTGGCAGCTCCTATATCTTTGATGGCGATCCGACAGTACCTATCGGATGTCATCAAAACTGTTTGTTAGTATATATTTATGGTTAGGTTTTTTTTATGTCAACATTTGCGAAACTTTACACATTTTTTGAATTATTTACAATTATATAGGCAAGTTACAATTTACAATGCGATATGTTACTGGTCTTATGATCAGATATGACCTTATGCCAGTGGTTTTTGGAACACCGTGTATAAATTGTACAAGTATTAAAAAATAAGAAGTATTCCAAAAAGTTCTGTATTCCAATCGAAAATGATATCTACCTACATGATTAACGCGTGACCCATTATATCACTCCAAAAATGAATACGTAAGATTCAAATGTAATATCAATAATATCAATCGTTAAAATACAGCCACACTTGACTTTATTTGTGTAATAGTTTAGTCACGGTCAAGACTTATATTCATATTTACGTATTGAAGAGGTCGGCCTTTTTGTATAAGGCTGCATTAAACCTATTAACTTTGGCCTTATGCACGTTTGCTAGAACTAAAGAAGTTGACTTAGTCAAGGTAAGCGATAAGAAATAAACAAAACAAAGAACAATCACAAAACACTTCACATAAGCATAAACATAAAATGCAAACAAGACTCAAGCACGTTCCAAAATTTAAAAAAAAGCAAGTACCGATTTTTCGAATTTCACCGCACTATTCCATAGACAATATATTTTTTTTAATTCGCGCGTTGTAAGCGGCCAGTGCGGACCGGCGCGAGCCCGCGAACTGACTTCCCGCGCCGCGGAGGTTACGCGACTCGGTTCAAAAATGGAGGAACGCGGTTCGAAGAACTGATGGGTTTATCCGTGGCCGAATACATACAGGCGTGCCGTTGCTGTGCATCTGTTTTTTAGGGTTTCGTAAAAGGGTAAAAACGGGACCCTATTACAAAGACTCCACTGTCCGTCTGTCTGACACCAGGCTGTCTCATGAACCGTGATCATGACCGTAGACAGTTGAAATTTTCACAGATGATGTATTTCTGTTGCCGCTATAACAATACTAAAAATAAAATAAATATTAAAGTGGGGCTCCCATACAACAAACGTGTTTTTTTTTTGCCGTTTTTTGCGTAATGGTACGGAACCCTTCGTACGCGAGTCAGACTCGCACTTGGCCTGTTTATTTCTCTATTTAACATGGGAAATAAAAGACTTACCCAGTCGTAGCTTGCGTCAAATGTCGTATATGCCATAAATATTTACTAATACGTGACTAGGAAGTGAAAGTAGTATTTAAATCACCACTCGAAACTTAATTAAAGCCTATTGCTGTCTTTGTTATTATTAATTAGTTTTTAATAATTGTATGGACTTATGCAGCAGCAGTTACCTTTAGAATTTAGCCTTTAGAATTTAGCCTAAAATCGGCAGCGATATAAAAATATAATAAGCTTACCAATAAATTATATTTTTATAATCGATCTTCATGATGAAGCTATTATAGAGTAACCGTGATGCAACGCGGCCCGTTAGGGACTATTTTTATTTTACTATTAACCATAATTTATATAACGTTTCAGATGCGCTTGGAATAGACTTTTACGACCATTGCACAGTTAGGCGAATCACAGACAATATCTTCTTTTTAGTTTAAGAGCTCTAGTCTCTACAAAAATTGGCTCGTATAGGTACATGTTTCTTACTGAAAAGCATTAAGCCATCTCCACACTCGTGCGCGAATCGCGGCGCGAAGCCGCGAACGCGAGTGTGGCGTCGATTTTCGCAGTCTGGAGGGGGCTTTAGAGGTCGTCGTTTTGTTAACAGTTTAGCAATCACGTCATTTTACGTGAAATATGCATCGTTGACACAAATTGCACGGATTATGGAGTTTACGTGTAACCTCAATAGCTTGAGCGCAAGACAATTGTTGTATACGTATAATTATCTTAAAGATGTGACGATGGTTGCAATAAAAAAACCTTTATACACGCTTCAAGAAGCCCACTGATTGCCAGTTCGCCGGATGTCAGTCTGTAAGTTAAACGCAAAATTTGAAAGCTCCGAACAACTGATAGGCTGATATCGTCCGGCGAACTGGTAATCCGTGGGCCCCTTTAGATAGTGTTGATGTTAAAAATCTTCAATCTAATTGACTTGTTTGCGGCATGAAGTGATTGACAGCTAAGCTGTTTATATCCCAGATACTAAAATGACAGGTCAATAATCCTGCTTCTGTACCAATTTAGGTCCTCTACAAACGTCACTGATAATCGCATGCGATTTGCGATACATTCATCATCATCATAATTTAAGAGCATGGCTCTTGTCGGTGGAGTATGCGCCAGTTTTCGCGGTCCTCGGCCATGTTCTTTAGGTCCCTGTAAGACACGACATTTGCGATACATTGCGGCATTTGATAAATTGATTGAATCCGTTGCTCCTATTTAGCCGGCAATTATCTAAAGCAGGCTACTGACGAGCCTTCCAAACGGATGCCGTTACAATAGATTCATCCAAATGGACGACATCCTAATATTAAACATTGTACGTTTTTGACATTCACGCACCGATTTTGGATTGCAGCCACGCTATTTGGAGTGTTGGAAGGCTCGTCAGTGGCCACCTTAAAATAGAATTTGTTGCAACGTTTGTAGAAGTCTTTATGACAGGTCGGTTGGACAAATTAAAAGATTTCAAACTCTCCTTTTAGAACTGTTTCGGAACCTAGGATTAAGAACAAAGTTTCTACAGATGTAGTGCATAATTGTTTTCCATCGTATTTTCTCGGTAACGTTCGTATTTGTCATGCTAGTTCAGCCAGGTACTGACTTTTTGTACAGAGACTGACTGAAACAACAAGACACGTTCGTAAGTTTCCGTGAAAATACGATGGCAAATAGTTAAGCACTACATCTGTATTCTGCTAGAATTGTTAGTAATCATAAAGCCTACACAAAATACAACGCCTTTCGATTAGCGGAGATAAAAAAAGACATTAGTAAAATGTACCAATGTCTATTTTATAATTTGTCTATGGTCTACCTTCAAAATACTTCAAATGTACGCTCACCCTGTCATTAGGTTTAGTTTTAGTAGACGACTCGTGCTACACGCTAGTTAACGTTTTGGATTAGAGTTGTGACAGAGCAGACCAAGGATGTGTTGTGTAATGCCAGACTGATTATAATGAAACCTTGGCAGACGGTTCGAAATTTCTATTTAACTGAGATAATTTTAATCGTAATGTTGGCAATAACTAGTGATGTGGCCAACGTGACTACTGAACAATACAGATAACACATAATTTGAGAACTGAGCAGCATTGTCCAAAGAGTAGTATAAATGTTTGATCCTTTCGCATTTTCTCAAAGGTTACGTGGAAAATATCCCTTTTGGGGATAAGTTCACCTTTGTAC
Source organism: Cydia fagiglandana (assembly GCF_963556715.1). Classification (NCBI taxonomy): domain Eukaryota; kingdom Metazoa; phylum Arthropoda; class Insecta; order Lepidoptera; family Tortricidae; genus Cydia; species Cydia fagiglandana. The sequence continues at coordinate 14,367,924 of NC_085951.1, read as the reverse complement.
TATACAAACAACAGGTTCGATAAGTATATATAATTTTTAGTCGATTAAGTTTTTACAAATTTTCAAAATGGCCGCGCCATGGATACCCGATGCGTACAGCTCATATAGCCAGTATCTAGTATAGTACCGCTAATGGCTTGGCTTGATAGCTTTGGTATATAAAACACAGCGTAGCGTTTATATACGCCTATTTAATGAATTAGTTCACGTTGCGAACCGCGTAACCCTCAACTGTTGCGCGGAAACAATCAGACCATCCTCACCGGAAAGGAAAACGTTTCGATAGCCTTTCATTGAACCGGTTTTGGACGGGGTTATTACTACAATGTGCTCGCAATGCAACGATAAATGCATTAGAGCTCACGTGAGACACTGCCATTGGCTTCTTTATGGTCTGTTTTTGGGGTTCTCGTATATAGTCGTACGGTTTTAAAATGTCAGAATCCACTTGAGAGATTACCTGTCGATGAATTAAAATTTAACTCTAATCCTTCACGCGGTAAAGATGTTATCTGTTTAGAATCTTTTGTTATTGCACAAGCACATTTTGCACAGGTAATTATAATTAGCGGTTTGGTTTAACAAAAGACAACAATGCCTTTCATCGTCAGGTAGTCTTTCAAGTGGATACCGACATTTTAAAACCATCCAACTATAGCTATATACTTTAATTGCCGTGCTTAAAGACAAAATCTTAATCACAATCATTGCGCAAAAGTACGGTAAACATTGTGGGACATACGGCAATAGAAATTAAATTGCTGTTGCTGTGTACCGTGTTTTTGATCATCATTTTGATTATAACTACAATGTGCTTAGTACTCACGTGAGAAACTTCCATTTGATTCTCGATTATTTGTGCTGTAATTATAATTATCGTGTAATCACCCACAAATAAAATTTGCCCAGAAAAATGCAATTTAAAACATAAAATGATAAAATGTAACCCTTGAAATGTGTATGAATTTTGTAATTATTTGTAAAATAGTTTGCGATTGTCATGTGAACCGTGCGAAGGATGATATTGTACGAATAAATGCCAAGTGAAGTTATCTTTAATGAAATCCACGTGTCTCTTTGAGAATTGTATCGTAAAGAATGCTATTAATATCAATTTCGTATATGTGAAAGTGTTGCTAACTTGCTATGCCATAAAAGTTGCAAGTCATTGCGTACAGGTCTATTAGCCCTAAACACTCTAATTGAATTGCCCAAAACGTATTTTAGCGACCGCAAAGGTCAAATTGCACAACCATTCAATTGGTGCCATGACCAATATGCGAAATACCAAGGAATTTACTCGTAAATACTGAAATCTACTTAAAGAAGTTAAAGAAGTTCTTGCATGTGACGTCTTTAACACAAAAAACCGGGCAAGTGCGAGTCGGACTCGCGCACGAAGGGTTCCGTACCATAATGCAAAAAAAAAACGAAAAAAAAAGCAAAAAGAAACGGTCACCCATCCAAGTACTGACCACTCCCGACGTTGCTTAACTTTGGTCAAAAATCACGTTTGTTGTATGGGAGCCCCATTTAAATCTTTATTTTATTCTGTTTTTAGTATTTGTTGTTATAGCGGCAACAGAAATACATCATCTGTGAAAATTTCAACTGTCTAGCTATCACGGTTCGTGACATACAGCCTGGTGACAGACAGACCGACGGACGGACGGACGGACAGCGAAGTCTTAGTAATAGGGTCCCGTTTTACCCTTTGGGTACGGAACCCTAAAAACGAAGCAAATGCCAACATCATTGTTACAAGATATTCGGCAAACTTTAGAAGAGCAGAGTCAACCCCAGTAGAAATCATCTGTCTTAGCTTAGTAACCTCAAAGGGACACAAAAATTCATTAGCGTATTCTTTTATGAGTTAGCTCTTTGGGTCCCTTAAAGAAGCATTACAGGTTACAAAGAAGATTTACAGGTCCGAAGAGAGATATAAATCTGATTTGAAAGCATGAATATTATACATAAAAGCGTTCTTGGCGCTATGGGTGTACAAGTGGCTCCAAAAGTGTAGAGGCTTGACCGTTGTCTTTGAAGAAAAGGTTAAGAGCTTGGCTCTTATACTCAAAGTAGGTGTAAATCATTATGCCCTCAACAACATTTAGACTGTCAAGGTCTCGGTTATATCACTACAATATATAAAAGAAAATATACATATTTGACCAGTATAAAAGGTCAAATTGCGCAACATGCGAAATACTTTGCAGTCCATAGTCCGTCCATCCGGTTTACTAAGAAAGTGGAGGCGGATTTAAATGGCTTCTTATTTCTTATACAGTTGTAATTGTAATACTTTACGAGTTTACGTAGATCGAGACCTACTTACGCCATACAGGATTAACATGTTAGTCCAGCTCGGAACATATATGGGGGCAAATGACTATGTGTTATAAACGACGACGATTCAACGGAGCCACGCCATTCTATCGTCAAAATAGTGTTTAGTTTTAAGTTTACAAAATTTATACTTTACAAGAGTTTCACATTTCAAAACGAGAGTCACACGAGAGTTTAAGAACATCCTCCTTTCGTGAACTCTGTTAAAAAGAGAAAGCGACAGAACAGTGGAAGAACCCAAACCACCTGTGTCATAAAGAAACAAAAATCTGGAACAGCCGATGGTCACTGGCAAGGTCGGCGGACGACCAAGAGGTTGATTCGGTTGTTTCTTTTAATGGCTGGCTGGCATGCGCTTTCACTTTCTTTTAAGGACAAACATATTTGTTTCGCCAATGTTTTGGTTTGACAGATTAGTATGCAAACATAAATTTAGAGCTGTAGATTTTTTTGATACTGAACAGGAAAAAAATTTGGCGTTAAGGGCTCAAGGGGGCGTCAATGTAAAAAGATTGGGAAGTTCCTGGAAGGAGGAGAAGAAGCGATGGCTGGAAAGATAATTTTTTGTCGGCAGGACAGAAAATAAGAAACACAAAATCTTTGAAACAATATTGTTGACCCCGTTGATAGGGTCAAGGGTTTTGGGATTTCAAAATCACTCTAGTATTCGTATCTTGATTCTTGAAGAAATGCATTTTATTATGTCCTATACAGTTGATTCAAAATTCGAAAATAGCCCGCACCACCCGCGTTTCACTGGTCAAAGTAAAAGATTCAAAAACTCATACAAAACCTTTTAACGTCACTTAATCCGTAATTACCCATCACTTAACCCAAGCTCAGAGCAAACAGGCAAACATTCCATATACATAATAGTGTTCAAACAGTACGTGCTAAAATAACGAGTTATCTCTTGCGTAACCGTATCCGCTGCAAGGTTGAGCAGGACATGTGGTTATGGTTATCGGTTATGTGATTTAGGAGGGAGAGGGGTGGGGAGGTCTACCGGTTTAACAACCTTGAGAGTTCCCTCATATTTGGTTGTGGATTTCCAGGATTCTATGATGATCCCATGATGTCAGCTTTGTTTTATGTCAAAATTCGTGTCTGAGTGACACAGGTCTAGGACGTTTACGATGTTACGATAATTGAAGTGTGCAAAAGGGACGTCATCACGTACCTATATGAATATTTCATGAGTGCAAAAGAGGCAGACTTAAAATGAAAAAACGTGACTACTTTTAACCCTCATATGCCACTTCTATGTATGAAAACGTAGGGTTTGCGAACTGGAAGATAGAAAAATCCGAATTCAGGAGATGCGGTGGGCGATTATATCTTGAAATATACTGTTACAGCAGTAAATAATTAACGCAATCACATAATATTTTTGAATTCAATACTTCCAATAGTTCCAATGTCACTTGACGCCATTCCGGTTTTGGTGGATTGACATTTGTCCGGCAATCTTGTGCATTGTAGATCTGTGTTCTAAGTGTCCACAATTCGATTGAAACGAAAGGTAGCTACAAAGATAAGTAGGCTAAAACTCGTAAAGAGAAACAGGTAACAATCCGACCTAACCTGTACAGCCAAGTTAGTTAAAACGACGCAATGGAGAAATTACGAAATCAACTAATTATGACATGCCTCACAGTACTCGGAAGACTGGATTACAATGTCTAGGATTTCTAAAGTATGTTTGACATGCATAGTTGATGTGACTGGGGCAATTTTGAACTGAAGTTAAATAGTGCGATGGCAAATGCAAGTTGCTTTTTAAGTTGGGATCGGTTTGACATATCATAACCAAATGGTGCTAGTTCAGCGACTTCAGCGGTGTCACTCAACCAATCGCGTTGTGGCGTTCGACTGTACGATTGGCTCGAATTCGTGTGCGTGACACAACTGTACTGGCACATTGGCACCATTCTTACTGCCCGTAAGCACCCGTAAGTCCCGTCTTTAGATATACTATATCAATGAGTGGGCTGAATACAGACTGAAAGTTGGCTGGTCTGGAAAATCACTATAGAAATTGCGGCAGAAAATAGACGCGAAGAGTCGGTTGCAAATTTACTCCTTTTTCCGCTGACAAATTTGTCTGCCTGATTTTAGATATACCTAAAATACAATGAAGCAAATGCAACGCAATGGCGTAGTTAGGAAATCCACTAATCATGTGTAATGCGTCAGCGACCCCGTTGGAGTCGGACGCGGAAGACCCGATTACAATTCTGCACACATCTGTTTTGTTTAGCTGTCATTGAAGCGGTTGTCTTGTTTATCCATGAATCGCAGTCGTAATGGCTCCTCTACAAGATGGGCCATCATACTAGCCCACTGCAGGGCCAGCCTGGGCAGCGTGTAGAGAGGGCGGTGGTGTCCGATAGCTTATGGCTCGGCGGGATGGCGACGGGATGACCACAGTGTCGGGTTTTTGTTCGCACATCAAAGGTAAGGTCAGCGATGATGCGTACGCATCTACACGGGGGCCATTAAATAGTGCGTGCTCTCAACCAGCACTGGGCCATCGTATAGAGGAGCCATAACCATACATGGTCATCTCGTTGGTCCAGCGCTGGGTCATTTTGTAGAGGAGCCATAAAGTGATGAGTCGCGCTAAAGTACGCACAAGAGTGTATGTACAAGAGTAAAAAGCGATGAAAGAGCTTATTTATTGGGGAGCCACTAATGTACGACCAAATAATGCTCAACCCAAGAATGTACAGCCCAATAATAGGCGTCCATGGTGGACGCGTATTATTGGGCTGTACATTCCTGGGTTGAGCATTCTCGGGCCGCGCAATACTGGTCCGGGGCGATAATACGAAGCCACTCTTTTCACAGGGCAATAATGTACGACCCCATAATTCGCGTCCAATAATTTGAGTCCCTTGGCTTTCAATTATTGGGCTGCGCATTATTGGTACAGGTCGAGAAAGCCCGACCCAATAATGTACGACCCAATAATAGGAAGCCAAAAACCAGAGAGATTTTTTTTTTTAAGGGAGCTGTCAAAATTAGTAGGGACGTTCTGACATTAGCTCTTGACAATTTAAAATAATCGGTTTTTTCTAGTGCCATCTTTCAGTGACATTGACAGTATTGTATTGACACTTGTTGGTTTACAAATACAATAAAATGAATTCTAATAAAAGAAACAGTAGACTCAGTAGAGGTACGAGGTACTGAAAAAATATTAATTAATGGAGAAGCCGAAGTTGGAGGTAAGTGCCGCAATTCAACAACTTAAGCTAAAAAAATCTTCGTGTCCGCATGGTATTCCCTCGTGCGTATGGACTGTACAGCATGGTGCTGGCGGAGCCGCTATGGCACATATTTAACCTCTGTCTCGAGCTAGAAGTATTCCCAGAAATTTGGAAAATTACTTGAGTGATGACCAGTATTGAAAGGTGGATCAGGAGATAAGGCAAGAGGGTTTCGACTTTCGACCGACACAAAGTTTGTACCCCACACTTAATTTTTTTAGACTGCATGAGAGACAGACAGCAGTAAGTATGTAGATTATGAAGGGCACAGATTGAAACCAGCAGTGACATGGCAGTTTGTTCAAAAGAATATCTTGGTTATATTTGACAACCAGTCTGGCCTAGTGGGTGCCTAGCCTAGTGACCCTGCCGGTGAAGCTGATGGTTCTGGGTTCAAATCCTGGTTAGGGAATTTATTTGTTTGATGAGACAGATATTTGTATATTGAATAATTATATTGTTGTCTGGGTGCCCACAACACAAGCCTTCTTGAGCTTACTGTGGGACTTGGTCAATTTGTGTAAAAATGTCCCAATATATTTATTTATATTGAGATTGACTGAGAAAACAAGGTGTATGCTACAAGGTGGAGGTTTCTGCAAAACATATTGGTGAGTCCATTAAGACAGCTGTTTATCAGAAAAACTGAGACTGGGTCACTGATCAATGGGTCAAACACCATCAAAAACTACTACTTAAGAGCAAAAAAATTGTGTTTATGGGGTGGCCCCAGCTCCTCCATGACACCTAGCAGTGTCTTCAGGTCGCTAACTGCCTCCTTCAATGTGCACGGAGTCCCTAGGTATTGGTTCCTGTATACTTCTACCTTCTACCTACAGTGTAGGAGAATATGCTTTACTGTTTCTTCTTCTTCCATGCACATTCTGCACATGGGGCTGTCTGTTTTACCCATATTATGTAGGTGTTTGATTAGTGCAGCGGTCGGCAACAAGCGGCCCGCGAACCTCTCACTTGCACCCCGCGTGCCTCCTAGGCTATTTTGTATGTAATATTGACAAACAACAATGTCTGATAAAGTCATAAATATTAACAAAGTGCGGCCCGCATCAACTTCGGTAACTACTATTTGGTCCTTGGCTGCTAAAAGGTTGCCGACCGCTGGATTAGTCTGTTATGACCTGTGATTAATCCTACTATTTTGCGTAGTTGGTGTGAAATGAAATGAAATGAAATGAAAAATTTATTGATAACAATTTGTTACATGTCTTTTTTTCCATATAAGTACTAGTATTGGTCTAGTATTCTATGTGCATATACCTGTAAACATAATCCAAATTATATAAATAAAATTAATCGTTAAAATTTGCAATATATCGAAATTATTATTAACAATGAGAATGTAATTTATATCGGTACTATACAAATGTCACGCCTGTATTAATTATTAAATTACTAGTGGAATTTTAAAATACTCACTGTAATCGTAAAACGTGTCTGGGTGTTTTTAGTAATATTTTGGTGTAAGCTTGTAGTTTTGTTCTTTGGTCTGCCTACAGGTGTTCATTTTAGTCCAGTACTTATTGTGACACTCTTGGCAGCAGTCGGGTTGAGCTGGAGCGAGGCCAGAGTGGTCGCTGAAGATAGGAAGGCGTGGCGCGAGCTTTTCTTGTTTTACTTCTCGTCTTTTTATCGCTTTGCAAGCTTCCATTATTCCTACACATTCAGCTTGGAATCCCGTATTGTGTTCCCAGTGTAACCCAGGGGTTTTGAGATGTATATGTTCAGGTCCTCCGAGAAGACACCACATCCGGTCCCTTCATTTGTTTTTGAGCCATCCGTGGATATTCTTAAATTTGTTTGGTATAGTCCTTGTACAAAAAGAAACATAAAACATGAAAGAACACACATCATTAGTACAAAGGCGAACTTATCATGTGATTCATGTATGCGGCACCGCGATATAATACATTCGGTAAAGACACACTGAAAGAAAACGAACTTAAAGATGTTCTTCTGTTCTGCAGGAAAACAAGAAGATTCGAGGAGAATGGTGTGGCACTTAATGCCGCCCCGGGACAGTAACCTAGCTGCAGCTCCAACTCTAGGGAATTGGGCTGAATGAACGCAACACGTGATCGACAGCCCACCTGCTTCCTGCCGAGCGTCCCTACACTACATCTACATGGATTCGCTTATTCTGCTCTACAAAACTTCTGTAAGTAGAGAATGCACAAGTGCAAGAGTTGAAGGATTGAAAGAGCTTGTCGTCTTACCTGACAGTCTTCCACACATTTACCTTAATTAATTTAAATGATTTTAATAATTATAGTCCTTTTTAGGGTTCCGTACCTCAAAAGGAAAAAACGGAACCCTTATAGGATCACTCGTGCGTCTGTCTGTCAGTCTGTCTGTCTGTCTGTCTGTCCGTCTGTCACAGCCGATTTTCTCCGGAACTACTGGACCAATCAAGTTGAAATTTGGTACACATATGTAAGTTTGTGACCCAAATATGGACATGTAACGTAAACAAATTAATTTTAAACATGGGGGCCACTTTTGGGGGGTAAATGAAAAAATTAAAAAAAAAAATTTCAAATTATATCATGTTACATATCAAATTAAAGAGCTTATTGTAAGGATCTCAAATATATTTTTTTTATAATTTTCGAATAAACAGTTTAGAAGTTATTCAAGAAAATAGGCAAAAAATGACCATTCCGCCCCCCCCCCCCCCTTTATCTCCGAAACTACTAAGTCTAAAATTTTGAAAAAAATTCATAAAATAGGTCTATACCTATAGATGACAGGAAAACCTATTATAAACGTACAGTCAAGCGTGAGTCGGACTTAATTACAGTTTTAGATCCGACCCCTACGGATTTTTTAAAGAGATTTCAATCACATATTTAATTACACAAACGGGTCTACCGCGATATAATTTCATTGTTTTTACCTTTAATTCCGACGTTTCAGCTGAGTTGCACTAGCTGTGGTCACGGAAAGACTGACGTCCCAACAAACCCACAAACGCCAACCAAACGCGCGTCCAAACGCGGTAGACCCGTTTGTGTAATTAAATATATAGTACAAAACGCGAGAGTTTAAAGTGTTAGATTTCACTCACGTTTCACATAAAAAATACATTGTTAACAGTGCCGGATTAACCAATAAGCAAAACAAGCACGTGCTTATACTTCGTTTTTTTTAGCATTAGAAATTAGGTAAACAATCTTGATGTGTCTTTTAATTGAAAAACACATTTTAAAAATAAGTTACAGCAAATATGTAACAATTATGAATCTAATACGATCTTTTATATTCTTCTGCTTTCAGAAGTGATAGTTAATGATTTTTAAAAAGCGTTTTTCAATTAAAAGACATGCCAAGATCGCTTACCTTCTCTCAAGTTCTTTCTAATGCTAAAAAAAACGAACTTATATAGGGCACCACGTTCAGGGGGGAGCACCAAAATGCCAGGATTCGGGCCTGGTTCGGCCTAAAAGTAAAATTGCGTTTTTTATATCGAAACATTTTCGCGCTCGCTTCGCTCGCCTTTTCAATAACTTTCTAAGGTATGACAAAGGTGACATTCGGGTGACGACTGCAGCAACATTACTCTGTTGCAAAGTACTGTCAACTTAGTTAAGTTAAATATAGACCTGTTTAAAACAGCCAACGAAGTATTCCTAAGAAATACTAGGAACACTAACAGGCTGGTCATAAATAAAATGCAAAGAACTGCCACTTTTAAGAAAAATTGTTATGCTATGTGTGTCAATATATTTAATAAGTTACCCAACAACATAAGAGAATTGCCCAATAGTAAATTTAAAAGAGCACTTTTTCAATGGCTGCTGTCTTCGACATTTTATTCTATTAATGAATACCTTGTAAGTCAACAATCTAGTTTTTAAATTATGTTAATTGAAGTGGTTTTGTTTGAGATAGATACATGATATATTATTATTTCATAATTGACAGTGTATTTTTATTTCTATTGTTGTTGATAATTAATTTGTATTAAACTAGTTTAAGTAGGTTAAGTTAGTATTACACTAAAATTTGCATGCTGCATAGTCAGTTAAGAAAGATGGGACTTAAAAATGTATAATTTTACAGAAACAACTTGTATATAACCTTTTTTATCGCAAATAAAATGATAAAAAATGATTAAAACTTCCGTGATAAAATGATGTGACTGATTTCCATACTAAAAGTAAAAATGTACAACTGTCTATCATATTGCGTTTTTATATCGAAAAAATTTCGCGCTCGCTTCGCTCGCGTTTCAGTCACTTTCTTAGATATGATAAAGGTGACATTCGGGTGGCGACTGCAGCAGTATTAGGTACTCTGTTGCAACATTACTGGCACTGTCAATTTTCGTGATAAAATGATGTGACTGATTTCCATTCTCAGCTGTAATGCGGCATTGAACTTCTCTCAATTTACCAAAAAAAATCAATGTAATCTTGATGACCCTAGGGAGAGGGGGCACCATGGTCTAGAAATGCTTAAAGCATCAAAATATCTTAATCCGGCACTGATTGTTAAAAATTGTGTAATATACGGAACCCTTGGAACGCGAGCCCGACTCGCACTTGGCCGGTTTTTTTTTCAGATTACCTCAATTACAGTATACTACAATACAATTCAAATACTCTTTATTGCACACCTCATTACAGAAAACAATACAAATAATACAGGAAGAAGAGATTAAACAACAGGCGGTCTTATCGCTAAAAAGCGATCTCTTCCAGACAACCTTACTACTTTTGAGGTTAGAACAACCCACGAAAACATTTAATGTAAAGTGTTGCCAAGACTAGTTGCATAAAGCTTTTACACTAAAAAAGTTATCAGATCCCGTAGTAGGTACCAAGACTTTTACTCTGTCATTCCTGACTTTATAAGCTCTAACAGTATAAAGCCAACATCTTGGTCAAACAGTACGGCTTGGCCGTTTCGTTGGTGTCATACTCATATGGACAATCCCGTAATGACACTTTCAGAATTTGAAAGACCTTTGTTGCTACTTTGTACAACAAGTCCACTGAGGGAGTGTTTGTAAAAACGACATATCAGTTTATATAAACTACGATAATACAAGGTCATATAAGCAGGCATAATTTTAAAACATTTAACATTTAGGTTTTCAGAAAAGTTACGTACCTATTTCTAGCGACATCTATGTATGTAGGGCCTATATAAAATAAGCCAGGAAAGTTATGAAAGTGAATTAAAGTTCATGTTGCACTGATAAAATCATTTTAAACAAATATTCTAAATATAATTATTCTCAAATTTCAGGAGCTGATACAAGCAGCCAGAATGAGTCTCTGCTGAGTCGCCGGCGCCGGACGTGCGTCGCGCGCCTCGGGCGACTGACGTCTTCGTGTGAGTCGCCAATTGCAGGGGAAGATACGAATAGTTAGGTATAAAAGCTACTTTAGTCAACCTCGCCTCAGTACTGTTTGTATTGACTGAAATACAAGTAGCATATATGAGACGTTCGGACGTATCCGTGAAAATACGAAGGTAAAGGAAATTGCACTACATTTTTAGAACCTATTCACCTGTCAGTAAAATATTGAAAAGGAAAGTTCATGAGTTTTATTATTTTCTTTCCTCCAACAGCTTCACATGGAGCAAATGTAAACCTTTTATGTTAATAATATCAGTAATGTCAAGGTACAACGCTCTTTAGAGCATATTGCCATTCCTTTTACTCGAGTGGCCTGTGGGTTAACTATACGAAGCGAGCCTACGATGCATTAAAAGTGCAGTATAACAATGCATTCAGAATGCTGTTGGGCTTACCTCGTAGATGTAGTGCATCTGGCATGTTTTGCGAAGCTAGAAGTTTTCTGGCAATCATGCGCAAGAAAATAGTATCTCTGCTAGGTCGAGTTAGAAGCAGTCCCAAACATACATGTTCGAAAAGTAGAACTCCCTTAGTAGGCCAAGCAATAAGAAGTTATAGAGGGAAATGCTAGGAACACAATTTTTGACTACGTAACTTTGTTTGGACTAGTTAGGAGGTGAACATATCAAAAGTCCCCGGCTGTAGCCCCGGTGCTGGGGGGTAGACTAGTTATAGTCCAAACAAAGTTACGAAGTCAAAAACTGTGTTCCTAGCATTTCCCTCTACAACGTTTTTTGAGCATTCATTTCCTGACCTATAGATCGTGTTTCAATTTATCGCCTCTCGTTGGCAATTAAGGTGGTTCGCTTTCCATACAAAAAAAACAATTACATAAGTACCTAATAGTGTGTAATTACTTAATATAACGCAATTGTTTTTTGTATGGAAAGCGAACCACCTTAACTATTCGCACAACGTTTTGTAGTTGCAGTAAGTACTTACATATGGCCGGTTAAATTTTCGAAATAGGTATGTATTTACGTACAGTGCTAATTGCCGCACATAGAATAATTAAAGTTTGATCAATCGGAATATGTTCCTAAGTCACTTATTACATTTCGTATTATAAGTCTGTATTTTACAGCTTTAGATGTGCATGACTGCATATGCACATCTAAAGCTGAAAAATGCTTTCATGAAATTATGGCTAAATTATGTTAATAGGGACAAATGTATCATTTTCAACCAAATGGGTTCTTATTATCTGTTGTCAATAAGGCGCTATTTCCATAAAGCTTCAATTTGAAATCAGCCTCGTCGACAACCGACAATGTTAACCTTTTGGTTGAAAACGTCACAAATTATGGCGATAGAGAATACAATGTTCTGTTGCCAGAGTGCAGCACTAGTAAAACCCGTAAACGAGTGAATTGCAAAAAAGTGTAGGTAACACAATGGAATATTCACAAAAATATGAAAGAATGTAACACAAAATGAAGAAAATGTATGTGTTTTTTTTTGTGTTACGTCACACAAAGGACGCCAAAATCGACGCCGCAATATTTTTCACGACGTGTAGAATAAAAGTGGCGTCGAATTCAGGAATCCGCAAATACTATGATAGCCGATAGCCAAGTAATTTATCAATAGAACAATGTTAAAACAGTAGTAGAAACGGTGAGCTTTGCAAACTTTTAGTAGATTGGTTTGGTTTTGGTAGATTTCTCGGTTTGGCATGCTTGATGCTCTTCACATCACCACAGACGGAGGTCGACAGTTCGAATCTGTCTTGTTCAACCAATTGATGGAGGCACATGCACGCATACGAAGTATACGAACCACATATTACACTACCATCTGGAGCTAATTGGATTATTTGCATCTACTATTATAGTATATACCTATGCCTTATTTTTACGCCTAAGACCCTAAGCTTTTAACAAAAACCATTATTTCTTTTATACCTACGGGCGGTTTAGCTCCCGTACCTACCTCTATTATACCTAGCCACGTGCTAAAGCAACAATGTCCTTTAAATCCGTATCCCGTATCGTGATAGTATTAAGATTCAACTCGTCTACATCGAGGTGGTCAATCGTCCTAAATACATTACCAAAACATGTTAACTCGTATGAGCCGTTACATAGATTTGAACCTTAATACTATCATGATAATTATTGATTAATATTTTTAAATAATTTGTTAAGCATATTTACACTTGCAAATATACACTTGCAGCATTCTAATATTATGGTATGGTAAACATATAACATGTTATATATTCGCGATTCATGTCTACAGCCCTAGTGTCAGGCCCCCGCCACCCGCGCCCGCCCCCGCCCCCGCCCCGCAGTAATAGTTATCTGTTTCCCTCGGGGGCAAAGTTGTTGTTCAATCGCTCGTGCTAATATTGATACCCGAGCAAGCGAAAGATTCCAAAATTGAACCGATAGCGTAGCGAGTGGTTAAAAAAATGGAATCTTGAGCGTTGCGAGGGTTTCAAAGCGCGAGGGTTAAACAAAATTTGCTCCCGAGTGAAACACAAAATGTTTCACCACACCGACCCGAAGCAAATATTAAATGTAAAACATCAAACAAAATCAAATCCAAATTAATGTTACCTATTAAATATTTATCATCCAAAATCATCATAAAAGTCAGTTCTACCAGCAAACATAAGAAAACAACTCAAAATTTGCATTTGATTACTTTGCCTCACATGTGAATAAAATGCAACTTTGCTATCAGTTTTTGAAGTGCTAAGAAAGCCTTTCCGAGTAGGTGTGGTGAAAAATATAATGTTCTAATGCTGAAACGTATCACTATCACTGTTTAGTTAGAACAACATGAACCTCATATAACCCTCTTTCAAGTGCTATTGAAAGAGGCGGCTATACAGGGCCTGGGGCCTAGGGCGGCGAATAGTTATTTACGATACAAGTGCGGAAAAGAGGAAATTCGAACGAGTGGCGATAAATTAAAACACGACCGAAGGGAGTGTTTTAAATCCACACGATTTGCAAATTACCTATTCGCACGTGTATCGTACAACGTTTTACAGTACATGGCCCTTTAAGCTTTTGACATACGCACGAAAAGTGCTATTTTACGCACTAGTGCGGGAAAATAGGACCATAATTATATACTTTAAATGATATTTTTATTATTAATTTGTATAAATGAATGTCATTAGTCATTGCCTACATTAAATGTACTTAATCTATGCTTCCATAAATATATTTACTATCATTATCAATATATTACAAGACGTTGCACATATGTCGTTGTTTCACTTATATGCACACCAATATAGCCTAATATAACTGGAAAGCCTGGCAGGCTAATCTTTTAACACGTTGGCTGCCATGAACATTGAACATCACCGTTGGGATCACGTAATCTTCTCTGTGTGCCCATGAGCATCACCAGTGGAATCGAAAGCTCGTTACCTCTTTATTGACCTCAGTAATAAATGTATAGTCAGATGCTGGGATCACTAAATTTGTAAGGGGCGTGGGAGATACACTTTAGGTGAAGGATGGTGGGCAGCCAATGTGTTTAATACTTCGTTTATTTTTGGTAGGCTTAATTTTGCTGCCCTTTTTAGGGTACTTACCGTAGGGAACTACTACGTTAAAAAAAACCTATGCTAAAATAAAAGGTAAAAAAACCTATTTCTATCTAAAGAGTTTGTATAGGTGTAACTGGGTCACAGCTGAATTCTTATAATGCAAACCGAAGGGCTATATGCAAGAGTACTCGTATGGAATAACAAACACCTTAACGACAAAGACCATAATAACTGTCTACCAAACTTGTGTCTTTAGAGAATACTCTTGTAGGGGGCCGAAACCTGGACGTCGTAAGCTAATCAGGAACGAAGACTTAATTAACACCTTCCACGTGCGCTGCCTTCGGAGTAGGTAGGTATGGTATACTAAACATAACATGGAAAGACAGGGTTACTGGTTACCAACGAAAGTGCGCTGGAGTTTGCTAAGCTTCCTAGTATCACCGCGCTTATAATCTGAGACCGCGCTACTCAAACAGAGACGTTTGCGGCGGCTAGGGCATGTTTAACGAATGGACAGTGCTATTAGGCAAGTGCAACGTAAGACGTCATTACTCCGCTTTAAAGACTGCGTAAAGCGTAATATGATTGCGTTTAACAATAAAGCACTGCAACTCATGGAAAGACCTAGCAACACACCGCGTTGAGTGGAAGAACACCTTTTAAGAGGTCGCGTAACCAATGTTAGGTCCTGGTTTCAAGACTTGGCCCGAAAACGAGCAATAAGACATATATGTGCGATGAGGGTCGCCTTAATGCGAACCAGGTATGTTGCGGATGCAGATTTTTTATGACATCCGCGGATGCGGATATTTAAAGCCTCACATCCGCGGATGCGGATGCGGATGTCAAGATTTGGTACTCAAAAAACGTCAAATGTTACATATTTAGTATTTTTTATTTAAAAAAAACGAACCGTTTAGTATTTGAACAAGAATATAGGTGACGTTCCACGGCAAAAGGTACCTTATGGCGGCTGGCGCTTACGTCGCATGGCGCCGCAATAATATTGGAGCGGCGTTAATAATAGCGTAAGCGCCAACCGCCATAAGGTACCTTTACCTGTGGGACGTCACATAGGTGTGTTTTATTTAATAAACAATAACTTGGCCGGTTTTTCGGGATCTAGACGATTTCGTTATATATAATGACGAAATTACCTAAAGGCCCCAGTACACAGTGAAGGATGGGCCATGCCACACCCTGGCCATTGTGTACAGGGGGCTATGCTATGGTATGCAATGGCGGACGACTGCCGTCAGTTGTATCAGCCGTGGTGAGCAATCGGGGAGTTGTCGGTTTTTTGGCACACTTCAAAGGAATCGTGGCGTACCGTGGCCTGTGGTGTTCACACAGTCGCCATTGTTTGTTTAGTTTCTTGAATTTTTGACCGCTTGATTCAATGTTAATAGCACAAAATGTCATCATTGTGGAGCAATGAAGAGACTTATCAGTTTATTATAGATTTATATGAATCAGAGCCTGCAATTTTTTTTTTTTTTGATGCACCATGGTGTGAACACCTACGTGATATAGGCCTACTGTTGCGCATTGCAAAGCATGGCTTGGCATGGACCATCCTTGACCACTGTGTACTGGAGCCTTTACACTTACGCCAGCGGTGCCGTCTCTAATACGTTCCTGTTACCTACTTGGTCGACATCCGCATCATGCGGATGCTCCGCATCGATTTTATGCGAATGCGGATGTTGAAAATAATGCGGATGTTCCGCGGATGCGGATGCGAATATTCGCAACATCCCTGGTGCGGACCCTCGTATTACTTGACAGAAATGTAGACGATTATGCCGTTCAAAAATTGTGTCATATATATATATAGCCACGAGCGGTCCTGTCGCTAGATCACAGATGCTGCTTAATTATTTTAATCATCTGTAAATATATAAAAGGCCTGATGATGATGCTTTACGCGGCCATTGCCAAGATGAGGGGGGCGAAGTGCACCTGCCGTGTTAATGCGTCGTTTAATTGTACATAAGCCCGAAGTACGGTAAAACCTAGGATTTACCGGAAAACCCCAAGTTTTACCGATGCTGATCGGTAAAAGCCCGAAATGTCAATCAATAATACCGGTAAATCAAAGAAAAATCCGGTAAATTGAGGGCCGCAAGAACCGTTACGGGTTTGTATTTGTAACGTCATAGAAGCGTCGGTTCCGCCAGCATCGTTGTTTAATCTCTCTCCTCACACAAAACTAGTGTCCGACCGAAGGTTGGAGTCTGTGCTCAACTACTTATCCTGAAGCCTGAAGCACGGCTTTGACTCCACATGAAAGTTCCCCTCACGGGGGCACTTCAGACTTTTAGGCCCAGGTGAAGATCGATACCCAGCCTTGCGATATTGTCAACAAAAAATTTGGGGCTCGCTGCGCTCGCGTTTTTGGCTGTTTTGGTTGACCCTGTATCTACATGTTAGCTTGACTGGTGAATGAATAGAGTTAGACCAAGAAAATTCTGCAATGATTTTGATAGCATTATAAGCAGTGCAGTGCAACTAGTGCAAATGTTATTTATACGTCATAATTTCATAGAAGTTTTGACGTTTAATAATAGTCCGGTGGCCGGCTGCATGAAACAAACCTCATCAAAAAATAGAATATACCTACCCTGTAGAGGTACCTGACATTTAGTAGCTTCCAACGCACTTGGTCGGCCTAGGCTTAACCTGGCAGATTTTGTACAGGTCGGCCTAGGCTTAACCTGGCAGATTTTGTACAAATGGCAAAAACGTTGGACAAAAATTCATCAAAAAAAACCTCATCGAAAAATAGAATGAAACTTGTATGGTAGGATACCTGACCTTGAGGACAGTAAAAAAAAAGTGGTCGGCCTCACCTTAGCCTGGCAGTTTTTGCAGTCCGACCAGATTTATTGGGTCACGTGAGAGCTACAATTTACCTCATCGAAAAATAGAATGAAACAAACTGATTATAATAGCTAAAATAAGCCTGTTGACGTACGTCTTGGTCGGCCTCACCTTAACTTGGCAGTTTTTGCAGTCCGACCAAATTTATTAAAAAATCATCAAAAATTTTTTATCGAAAAATCGTATGAAACTTGTATGGTACGATAGCTGCCTTTGAGGACAGTAAAAAAAAAGTGGTCGGCCAAATCCTGTGTTGGCAGGTTCCTGTGTCCGACCAATTTTGTGGTACCACGTGAGAGCTACAATTTACCTCATCGAAAAATAGAATGAAACAAACGGATTATAATAGCTAAAATAAGCCTGTTAACGTATGGCTTGGTCGGCCTCACCTTAACCTGGCAGTTTTTGCAGTCCGACCAAATTTATTAAAAAATCATCAAAATTTTTTATCGAAAAATCGTATGAAACTTGTATGGTACGATAGCTGCCTCAAAAGGACAGTAAAAAAAAAGTGGTCGGCCAAATCCTGTGTTGGCAGGTTCCTGTGTCCGACCAATTTTGTGGTACCACGTGAGAGCTACAATTTACCTCATCGAAAAATAGAATGAAACAAACGGATTATAATAGCTAAAATAAGCCTGTTAACGTATGTCTTGGTTGGCCTCACCTTAACCTGGCAGTTTTTGCAGTCCGACCAAAATTATAAAAAAATCATCAAAAATTTTTTATCGAAAAATCGTATGAAACTTGTATGGTACTATAGCTGCCTTTGAGGACAGTAAAAAAAAAGTGGTCGGCCAAATCCTGTGTTGGCAGGTTCCTGTGTCCGACCAATTTTGTGGTACCACGTGAGAGCTACAATTTACCTCATCGAAAAATAGAATGAAACAAACGGATTATAATAGCTAAAATAAACCTGTTGACGTATGGCTTGTTACGGATGGCTTTCACAAATTCAATGTGGCGGTGTGCGGCAGAATCCACTTGCATCAAATTTGATGCCACACATTGTGACTGGACATTAAGAGATGAAATGTATAAGATAAAATGGTTTGAAGGGCACATAACGCCTTTGCGAGTCGAAGAAATAGCAAGATGATTATGATTAACAGTAATTATTAACAATAAAAGGGTTATTTCCACTAGTTCCCACCTTTTACCACTGGTAACTACTGAGAAAAAAAAATCCTAGTAGTTACCACCAACTCGGTTTGGTGGTACCTACTGGGAATTTTTATTCCCAGTAGTTACCACTGGTAAAAGGTGGGAATTTTTTTTCTACTAACCGAGCTTCGAAGGAGAAATGCTACAGTTGATGGAAAAAAGGCTGATTTGATACAAAGATAATCACTTAATATATGTGAGGTTATCTTGTGTAATTTACCATTTATTAAAATTTTGGAAGGCTCACGTGCAGTTTTTCCTGTTATATTACAAGTGTTCGATTGAAAACTAAGCTTTGGTGTATACCTAGATCACCTGCATGTACAAGAAGGCGTTTCATATACGCCCGCCCATCAGATAGGTACACAAAGTCATGATGCGTATGGAATACAGCATGTGTAGCCAAGCCATTATGCCCTAAATTATGTACTACTTCGTTAAAACTTAGCTTACCTGTGTATTTACTCTTTCCAAAATATTTATCTTCCTTAAATTGCAGCCTACACAAACGGTCTTTGTCATTTGCCTTAGTTTTTGGTACTCAAAGCTTCTTCTCACCGATTTATGCATATCGGGTCCTTGGGAAAAAAGGGAGATCCTATAGGTATATTTCCACAATTTGTCGCACACTATTGCAGTATTGTGGAGAAAAAAAAAACATACAACCGCATTGATAACCTCTTCCTTTGGGATTTGGAAGTCGGTTAAAAAAGGAGAATGTTTACAATTTATTGGAAACAATGTATGTGATTTGACAGTGACAGCAACTCCACTATGGAGGCGCCACCTGGCGTGATAAAATGTCAGTTATGCCTCCTCATTACATCTGTAGTGGAAAAGTAGGATATACGATTCAAAACTTGTCAAAAATCTCGGAGTAATTAACAACGGAGACGCCATGTCTAAAATTTTCGGTACAAAATAGTCTGCCGTTTTTTGCGGGGGAGGGGCACATCAAATGTATAGGTACGTCATGTCAGATAAACGTCAGTCCATACATATGGTTGACCATTGGCCGCCTATTTTCGACAGAGGGGAATGCCTGTTAATGGCGGCTCCATTGTTAATTACTCCGAGTCAAAAATCGATGAAAACCTTTTTATTTTTGACATCTGTGAGACATCATCTCAACGTAAGTGTTACTCTGAAACCACGTCGGTAGTTAGAAAACGTTATTTAGATATTAAGTAGATAGATTTATGAATAAAATTTGAACTGAATGTTTTCTTTTTTTTAAAGCCCTCTAAGACCTCCATGGACTCATTTACTTATGACTTTTTCCAGTTAGCATTATTAAGTTAAGTTCAAGCTGCGAAGAAACCATATTTTCAATAAAGAAATTATTATTCTTTATAAATGTGGTCGGACTGCAAAAACTGCCCGGCTAAGGTGAGGCCGACTAAGCCATAAGTCAACAGGCTTATTTTAGCTATTATAATCCGTTTGTTTCATTCTATTTTTCGATGAGGTAAATTGTAGCTCTTACGTGGTACCACAAAATTGGTCGGACACATTAACCTGCCAACACAGGATTTGGCCGACCACTTTTTTTTTTACTGTCCTAAAAGGCAGCTATCGTACTATACAAGTCTGCAGCGGATTTGATAGCCCACGCAGTGAAAGTGTTATTTTAAACGTCAAACTTCTATGAAATTATGACGTTTAAATGACACTTGCACTGCGTGGGCTATCAAATCCGCTGCAGACTTTTTTTGGTCCGACTCTATGAATTTTACACGCTTTGGAATGAAAATTGTCGAGTTACGAATTTTTTTCAAAAAAATGTATGGTGCAGAAACAAGAAATCATTATTAAGTACCTACTCAAGAACCGCAAAACAAACCGTAATATTCTCGCAGATGGTTATACTACGAATTATTTGTGATTTTTTGGCATATTACATATATCCGTCACGGGTGCAGCTTTTTAAAAAAAAACATTAATTGTTTCTATGGAAAAAGCACGAAAACCAAAGTCAACTGTTGTGAGATATTTTGATTTTTTGTACCGGCTAAATACATTTTGTTTGAAAAAAAATCATAACTAGTATTTTCGACTCAAATCGTCTGAAACTTACAACTTAGCATAAACATACTGGGCAAGACCCATTTCAGTCAAAAAAATCTTAATATATATTATGTTGACTTTGGTTTTTGTGCTTTTCCCATAGAAACAATTAATGATTTTAAAAAAAGCCGCACCCGTGACGGATATAATAATATGTAGTATGCCAAAAAATCACAAATAATTCGTAGTATAACCACCTGCGAAGATATTACGGTTTGTTTTGTTTCTTGAGTCTTGACTAAGTAATAATGATTTTTTGTTCCTGCTCCATACATTTTTTTGAAGTGAAAGCTTCTTTAGCGGCGCTGAGCACTTTTTGAGGTGGGGAAAAAATGATAAACTCGATACAGCGTAACACATAACGCGTAACGACGACGACGACGGCTGACGTCATGTGTCACGCACAATGTTATTCACCAAAGAACTTTAGTCATAACCAGGTCATAACGTATCATAATCAGGTGAATTATTTAAAACTGGAACTTTTATATTATTTAAGCAATAAAGCTCAATGTTCTAATCTTGTACGGGCTGAAATACGAGAATCTCAGTTACATTCTAACTTTATTCAAATATAATTCAATAAAGCTGCATCTTGATAAAATCGCTAATAAAAGTGAAAACTCAGAATATCATGACCAAATATATTTAGATGCGAGGTCTGCAAGGTAACTTTACAATTTCTATTCGAATTTTAAACAATTAACGCTACAAATTTAAGCTCACTAGCAAAGAATATAATACTCACTAGGAGAAGAACGGTAACTCCATACAAAAAAATGTCCCCAACCGTTTATACGTTTATACTAGTGGCGCCGTCTTTGTGTACCAATGGAACTAAAGTTGACAACCGGTTTAGCCTGGCGGGTATTGTTAGGTAGTAATTCTGTTGATAAACATATTTGTTATCTTCATATCACGAAATATATGCAAGATGCAAATATTACCCCTTGTTTGTGGTATTATCAATTGATTTAAATAAAAGGCATGTTTATGTTTATAACATTATATATATTATTTAATAAAAAATGTTTTACATATAAAAATATACACTGAAAACTGGCAACTGGCAACTTAATAAAAAAATAGACATTAATAAAGCGCATTCACAAAGTTTTCAGTACCTTTTATACAAATAACATTAGGCGTGCCTACCTATTACACTTTACACACAGATACACTACACTTTACACACGGCATTTTACACAGATTTCCAACTTGTATTCATACATTTCTTCACGGTTAATTAATACGCTTTCGAGATGCGTTATGACTCGGTTCCTTCTGAACCCACTAAAGTTGTAAATTTCACTCTGGCTGCTTCAACAGCCGTTGCTCCGCATTTAGCACATTTTCTATGAGCATTGCTGTAATCCATGTAGGTACAGACTTACAGTCTTAAGTGGTACGTAGCGGTACACGTTGTATGTATTATTTAAAGAGTTAATAAATAAAATTTTCGTTATGAACTTTAACCACAGCAGTTGGACAGAGTCATTGACAAATATATTTTTTATTATGGTGGGTAGACGTACCTACCCTCCATATATTTTATGAACATTGATAAAGACAGTTGGAAGCAAGGCCTGTTCACTTCCTAAGAAAGTTATGTCCCCAAATAATTGCGCATGTGTGCGCCTTAAGCTTCTATGTGTGCGTTGGCCTCCGGGAAAAAGTTGCGAGTAATAAAAATAAAAACATTTTTCTACAGCAACATTGCTCCCAACTCTGATTTAAATTATCACGAATTTTATACAATATTAATCATAAAACGGGACTAAAACGCTTAAAACTTAATTACATGCGATTAAGTTTTATAATGAATATTTGCTTCCAACTGTCTTTATCAATGTTCATAAAATATATGGAGGGTAGGTACGTCTACCCACCATAATAAAAAATATATTTGTCAATGACTCTGTCCAACTGCTGTGGTTAAAGTTCATAACGAAAATTTTATTTATTAACTCTTTAAATAATACATACAACGTGTACCGCTACGTACCACTTAAGACTGTAAGTCTGTACCTACATGGATTACAGCAATGCTCATAGAAAATGTGCTAAATGCGGAGCAACGGCTGTTGAAGCAGCCAGAGTGAAATTTACAACTTTAGTGGGTTCAGAAGGAACCGAGTCATAACGCATCTCGAAAGCGTATTAATTAACCGTGAAGAAATGTATGAATACAAGTTGGAAATCTGTGTAAAATGCCGTGTGTAAAGTGTAGTGTATCTGTGTGTAAAGTGTAATAGGTAGGCACGCCTAATGTTATTTGTATAAAAGGTACTGAAAACTTTGTGAATGCGCTTTATTAATGTCTATTTTTTTATTAAGTTGCCAGTTGCCAGTTTTCAGTGTATATTTTTATATGTAAAACATTTTTTATTAAATAATATATATAATGTTATAAACATAAACATGCCTTTTATTTAAATCAGGGACCGTTACCGGTATTCTGACTACAGGTTATTATTGAGGTTACCGGTGTAATTTGAATTTGGGTATTTATATCACTTAAGCTCCGAATAGAGGTATTCGAATACCGGTATTCAATAGTGTTATCGGTTTAGCCAATTGACAACAAATACCACTATTTGATAGTTTACTCCTAAAGCTATTACCGGTAATAAGTAAGTGCCAATACCGGTTGTAGTAGTACCACGATTCGTTCCTTCGCTACTCGTCAAGGACGTTGTCCGGCCCGCTTGTAAAGTTGTAAATACTTAAGATTCGGATCTTAGAATGCCCGTTTTCATGTTGCTGGTGAAATTAGCTGTTAGGTGATGATTTTGACGAATACATTTTTAATAGCGTTCATTTGATTCTTTTAATTGTTGATTTAATTGTATTTTATTATGTATGTAGTTTATAATCTCAAAGATATGAGCGCCGATTAGACGTGCGCGCCGCCGCCATAAGGAGTACGCGCGCCGCCGCCGCCGCCGGTAGTTTAAAATTCGCGCCGAATATTTTTTTATAAGACAGTATTATGCAGCGTTAAAATATGTAATAGGTTATAGTCCGATAAGAAATAGTTGAAAATTACTGCGGGCGCCACTTCCTACGTAACTCTCACATTTTTGACGTAAAATACTTACTTAAAAATGTCAATAATTACGTACTTACGGAATTTTTCTGGTTATATAATTGAATTTCTACTATTTTATGTCGCACCAACACCATACTAAGTCATTATTTGTCTTATTACAACGTAATGAACCAAATAGATAAAAAAATATTATTACGGATTTTTTTTCCTGTGCGTTCATCAAGACATCAAGAGACAGACCCGATTTCATTTAAGAAAGTTCTTACGAAAATATTGATAAAATTACATGCATTATTGTATACCATTGTTCAGATGTTGCTGCATCCTACGATACCCCGCTAAGTTTGATTTAATGTTAATAAAATGACGCCAATGACTGGTAAAATTTTACCACCTACGAGCTATAAACTTTTTGGAAAAATATAAAAATAGTAGGTTTTACTTTAGTTCATAACATAAGTTGACATTATCAGTAAGTGTATTTGTAATTAAAAGCAATTATTCTATATTAATTTAAAAAAAAACATGATATTGACAAACAAAAAACCTTATGCATATAAAGTACTGTATATTCGGCAACGTCCAAAATACTAGACGTCTTTTCATTATGCAGCGTATCTTTTTATTTACACCGAACCTGGCAACATCCAACATATTTGTCATACCTATGTTTTTTTCGAAACTATTATAAATAGATTTTTTTCATGATTTTTCTACAATAAACAACCACATACCTAATAACATAATAACACCGAAAAAATGATACTAACACAGTTTTTTAAGATTTTTTTCCCTTGTCGATTTAAGGGTTAAGCATGACTTTTCATTATACGTCTTAATATTGAAAAGTTGAAAAATTCCACGCCGCCGCCGTGGATTTTTTGGTGGCGCGCCGTTGCCCAATTATTTTCGACCGGCGCGCACGTCTAGCGCCGCCCGATAGGCATTTAGCCGCCGACGGTTCGCCGGTCAAAATTGGTTGGCGGTGGCGGCGAATCGGCGGCGTAGCCTTGAAAACTTGGTTTATGCGAAGAGAATTCAAACCTTTTAATTTCAAGGATTATTTATTGAATTATGGTAGGAAAAAAGTTTTTCATGCCATGAACTGTAGATAAGCAGCACAATGAACATCTTTATATTGTGAGGTTACTGTTAATTGAATTTATCACTAATTCACTACACCTTATAAAACAAAGTCTCCCGCCGCGTCTGTCTGTAACTATATGAATGTATGTTCACGATGAACTCAAAACCTACTCAACTGATTTTCATGCGGATTTCAGCTATCAATAGAAAGATTTTTGAGGAAGCTTTAGTTTAGGTGTACAATTTGTTAAGGTTTTGTGTTATCCGTGCGAAGTCAGTGCGGGTAGCTATAGTCAAATATAATAGTTATTATATGTACGTATCGCATCGCCAGGAGAGGTGAATGATTACACACACTGCTCGCACAGAGTACCTACTAATCGCAAAAATAGTATGAATGAATCATGAGTGAATGCGACTTAAACGTACGATATTAAAAGCCTATAAAAAAAACCTTCAAGAAACTTTTTTACAGTTGATATCAACTTGATATTGGTACGAAATACGGAAGCCTAAAAAGAATATTAATTTCAAAATCTCACTGTCATTTCATTACATGATTTTGTTGTTGTGTGCGTGACTTCAACTATCGTGCTCATACCTTTACATTCAATTGTTGAGGATATGTTCTGGAATAGACGTATTAGGTTAGACTCCATATCACCTATTTCTTATTCATTGACATTGCCTGGCCACCGAATCGCTAACTACTGCCACATGTTTAGCTTAAGCATAGACAAGAGAAAGCATGCAGTCTAATATATATTAGCCAAAAAAGTTATATATCCGAACTTAATATAAGGTGCTAACAAATTGGCTACCAATATTTTTACAGCTGATAATACTCGACTCCTGGAGTATATTTAAGTATGAAACATTTAGGTTTTATGATGTTCTTTGAGAAAATTGGAAAACAAATTTGCTACGTAAAAACACCCTGTTAATGAGATAATTAAATGAGACCTCTTTTTAACTGGCCACTTCACGTTGATAAATGAAATGACACGTTGATGATAATGACATTTAACACAAACAATTGTTGGCAAAACAGAAAGTGTTAAACATCTTGTCAGTTAAATCATAGACAAATATAGTAAGCATAGAGTGCTCACTCCATACATCAGTTTTGGTACCAAAAAGACTATTATTTTCGTAATTGACATTTAGCATCGAGTAGCGGAATTATCAGTACCGCTACTTGATACTAGATGTCTCAAATGTCGCGACTCACGAAAATTGTATTGAACAACTATTTACAACTAATATTAAAGCAGAAGGAGTTGAAAATAAGTTCCAGTTAATCCTTGTTTAATATTCGCTGAAAGTTGTTGAGCATTAGACTTTTCGGTCGGTGCAACATCTATTGTCAAGTAGCAGTACTGATAATTCCGTTACTCGATACTAATGTTGACTACGAAAAGAATAGTATTTTTGGTACCAAAACTGATGTATGGAGTGAGCATGAGCACTCTATGTATTTTTTCTTTATGTGGTTAAATGCACGTAATGATTATTTTTAATTAATTTTATTAATATAATTTTAATTTATTTTTTTGTTCGGTAAATAAAACAAAAATATGATATGAAAAGTTTTCTTGATTTCTATTTAAAGTTAACTGTTTTTATATAAAGTACCATCTCTTAAAATATCGATACCTACAGCTTGGCAAAAAAGAGTAGAAATTAAAAAGTGCCAACATTGTAGTGTCGTCCCTTTCAAACCAATTTATATAAGAAAACGGGACGACACTACAGTGTTGCCACTTTTTAATTTCTACTCTTTTTTGCCAAGCTATAATTTGTTAGCACCTTATATAAAAGCAATAAATTCCCGATCAAACTAATCTGCATAGCATTTGCAACGACAACGTGTGTAAATATCATCGTTAATGTCAAATTTCTATGAAAATATGACGTTTATATTATAATAACACTCCCTCACTTTGTTCTGTTCAAATCGGTGCAAAGTTAGCTTAGACAGACTCTAGTATCTAACAAGGTCACGCCGATGCCACGGCGATAGCGCAGTGTCGGCAGCGGCGACGCGAAAATTTTGGCGGCGGCGGCGGCGCGAAAATTTTGATAGCGGCGGCGGCGCGCCGGCGCGGCGCTCATATTTCATATGGAAATGTTTTCTGGGGTTAATTCTTTTCATTAATTCATTCATTAACCTCGTGCTTTGAAACGGTCGCAATTTCGAACCACTTGCTACGCTCGTGGTTAAATTATGAAATATTTCGCTTATACTGCGATCAATATTAGCATGAGGACTTAACAACAACTTTAACCTCTTGTCGCAAAGTTTTTGGTTACTCTTTGATCAAGTGCAATGAATACCGGTATTAAATACGATAACCATTACCGGTATACTGAATACCTGTTATTATTGAGGTATTAATGAATACCGGTATTTCATTATGTCAATTAGTGTAGTTTAGCGATAAAGACAAAAACGGAATGACAGCAATACCTCTAATTCGAATATAGGTATAACATTTTAACCGGTATTCGTTTGACAGTTTATATACAGGTATTTAATAAAACCGGTTATACGGTCCCTGATTTAAATCAATTGATAATACCACAAACAAGGGGTAATATTTGCATCTTGCATATATTTCGTGATATGAAGATAACAAATATGTTTATCAACAGAATTACTACCTAACAATACCCGCCAGGCTAAACCGGTTGTCAACTTTAGTTCCATTGGTACACAAAGACGGCGCCACTAGTATAAACGTATAAACGGTTGGGGACATTTTTTTGTATGGAGTTACCGTTCTTCTCCTAGTGAGTATTATATTCTTTGGTTGGAAGCAAATATTCATTATAAAACTTAATCGCATGTAATTAAGTTTTAAGCGTTTTAAGTCCCGTTTTATGATTAATATTGTATAAAATTCGTGATAATTTAAATCAGAGTTGGGAGCAATGTTGCTGTAGAAAAATGTTTTTATTTTTATTACTCGCAACTTTTTCCCGGAGGCCAACGCACACATAGAAGCTTAAGGCGCACACATGCGCAATTATTTGGGGACATAACTTTCTTAGGAAGTGAACAGGCCTTGCTCACTAGCCAGCAATTTCGGAACTAAAGTTTTTCAATAGTAAGGAGGATGGGTCAATTATCAGTGAACGCATATATTTAGTATGGAAACCGCCTTTAGGAACATTACCGTTCAAATTCTCGGGCCAAATTAGCACACATACAAAATTACGCCTACATTTAAGTTGCTAACACACTATCGCACCGCACCAAGGTCATTGTGGGACGCACCCATAAGTAAGAGGGAGAAAGAGATATCGCTTTCTCCCTTTTACTTATGGGTGCGTCCCACAATGACCTTGGTGCGGTGCGATAGTGTGTTAGCAACTTTAAGTAAGACGACGCGTTTACAGAGCCTGTAATCAAAGCTGGTAAACAAAATGATAGTCATCTTTATTACACTAATGGTACATAGCTAAGTGTAGATGAAATGCATATAGATATGAGCGCCGATAGGCATTTAGCCGGCGGCGGCGCGCCGGTCAAAATCGGTCGGCGGCGGCGGCGAATCGGCGGCGTGGCCTTGAAACACCTTTGATTAATGAAAAAATAATTCAAACCGAAATTTTACCGAAAAAACATGTTTTTGCTGTAGGAAAGTTATAAAATAAGTGCATTTTTCAATTTCAAGGATAATTTATTGAATAAACGTACGAAAATAGTTTTATATAATATAAACACTCGCATAAACGGTATCGCGCTTCATCAGAGCCAGTCTTAATCTTGGTGAGGCCGTGGCCGGAAGATCTTTGCGAGGCCCTTATCTTTTGTGCTAACTAAACAGTAGCAGATTGACTGTATCATCAGGAAAACGTCTAGTCGATATTCTAAAGAGCCGAAGTGAGGAAAATCAAGCTTTTTCGTTAACCAAATCAACCCAACAAAACCGATTTATGTCTAAAGGTGAGGCTCGAGGCCGAGCTCCACTTAACACCGAAGACCTGATTCCGACGCCTTCCCATGTGGCTTACAGCTTAGAATCGAACGCCAATTTTGAGCTTGGCTGACGGCCGAATGCCTGGAGCGCCGATTACGGTGCGCTTCTGTGCAAGGCCGAAGATCAAGCTGCAAGAGAGCAGAGCTTAGAACTAGTGGTCCAGTGTAAGCCAGTCCGAAGGCCGATAAAGACCGAGGCCATAATGTTAAAAACTACGAAAGCGCCTGTATCTCCTTACAGGCGCTTTCGTGCGAGGCCAAAGCCCGTGCTGCAGTGGAGCTAAGATCGGACAAAAATCAATGACCAAACATTTTAAAAGCGAGGCCGAAAGTTGAGCTCCAAACAGAGCCGAAAACTTGGCGATTCAGATAGCGGCATACTTCCATGCGAGCGATGCGAGGCCAAAGATTGAGCTTCGAGAGAAGAAAGTTTGAAATTTGAACAATGGCCAAGTTTAAATGAGAGCCGTTTCCGACGCCCTTCCTTTGGACGTGAAAACGCTTAATATCTGAAATTAACCCCTTTTTATTAGGGTTCCGTAGCCAAATGCCAAAAAACGGAACCCTTATAGATTCATCATGTCTGTCTGTCTGTCTGTCTGTCCGTCCGTATGTCACAGCCACTTTTTTCCGAAAATATAAGCAATATACTGTTGAAACTTGGTAAGTAGATGTATTCTGTGAACCGCATTAAGATTTTCATACAAAAATAGAAAAAAAAACAATAAATTTTTAGAGTTCCCCATACATAGAACTGAAACTCAATTTTTTTTTCATCAAACCCATACTTGTGGGGTATCTATGGATAGGTCTTCAAAAATGATATTGAGGTTTCTAATATCATTTTCTTCTAAACTGAATAGTTCGCGCGGGAGACACTTCCAAAGTGGTAAATTGTGTCCCCCCCCCCCTGTAACTTCTAAAATAAGAGAATGATAAAACTAAAAAAAAATATATGATGTACATTACCATGCAAACTTCCACCGAAAATTGGTTTGAACAAGATTTGGTAAGTAGTTTTTTTTAATACGTCATAAACCGTAAACCGCATTTTTATTATGTTACTTGCTGTTACGGAACCCTTCATGGGCGAGTCCGACTCGCACTTGGCCGCTTTTATACATTTTAAAAACATTCAGCCATGCTTGCAATGGTTAATTTCGCGGAATGAATGACGGATTACCTAACCAGCTGGCAAAATTTGTAATTTCGTTGTCCTAAGACTAGCAGCGCGGTTACCAGACAGAAAAGTTTGAATTTACCTTCGATATTTTTGAATTATATGGATCTCCACCCACAAGATGGACGGACGACCTTGTTAAGGCCATCGGAAGACGCTGGATGCGGGTTGCTTCCAACCGGTACGAATGGAGGTCCAAGGGGGAGGCCTTTGTTCAGCAGTGGACGTCTTATGGCTGAGATGATGATGATATGGACCTAAACTACCTTTTGAATGTCTATAAGCTATTCAGAGTGGCGCTGTTAAAGATCTAAACTAGATAAAATCTGATTTTGAAAGTAGTTAGTATCTGACAAGGTCACGCCGATGCCACGCCGATAGCGCAGCGTCGGCGGCGGCGGCGCGAAAATTTCGTCGGCGGCGGCGGCGCGCCGGCGCGGCGCTCATATCTAAATGCATATAATGTCAATAACTACCAATCAGCGACATTAATCCGCTAATAACCTTCTTGCTGTACGTACTGGCCGCTGAGAGTTTGCGGTTCATATTTGATTAGAATATGACTTGGACAGGGATAGGTTTATGCCATACATTGAAGAACCAGTCAAATAATTCACGTATAATAATTTAATGCAGATTAAAAGATAACTAGTTAAAATGTTGTTATGAAATGACAGACTAACTCAACATAAGTAAATACATTTATATATATTGTTGTATAAATGTATTCCGCTATAATAAGTATTTTGTATATTTTATTATCAATTTGTATGGCAGTGCGAAGTCACGTTCAGGTATAGTCTGTCCGTTTTTCTAAGATCAAGTACGCCATTGTAAATGTATGGTAAACTTGATCTTAGAATTCGGACTGGCTAAACAGCCTGCAAAATTTACATGGGTACACGAATCGGGTCAAAAATATTTGAATAGGCGGAGTCACAATAAATCCCCACTTTCAGTTCCAATGGAAATATTTTATATGTATATAGCAGGTCAAGCAAGTTTGTCAGTAGAAAAAGGTGCAAAATTAAAATTTTGTATCGGACCACACCCGTTCGCGCGCTTACATTTTCTAAATTTGCCGCTCTTTTCTACTGACGGAAATGGCTTGAGAGAGAACCTACATATATGTGACGGTAGAGGGTGGATTCGAATGACCAACATTTTCAGATAATGTGTGTATTTGTTAAATTAATTCAGTGGAAGTGTATCTACATATAGGAAACCGGGTATGATTATCTCACGAGTTATACCTCATGAATAGAACATATTCTAGATATCTTTCCAGGTATCCACTTAATTTCATGTCTCTCTAGTTGGACAGCTTTTTTCCATAGTTCTCTGCGAATATCATCTTGTGGGAATCTGAATGGAAAGTAATGTAAAATGATAATATCAAATTTGATTATTAATTTGAAATAATTAGGTAGTTTTTTTACAGCTCCATCTCATGAAATAAAAAAAGGAAAATACAAATCTGTAAGAAAGAATTCATTACTACACTTATAATTATATAGAAAATACCTAAACCAAGCACAAGTTAATAAAATAGTCTACTTCATTTGGCATAACACCATCCCTATTATCCTCGCAATTTAAAAAGTCGTATGTTGTTATGAAAGTCGTATGCAGTTGTTACGTTTTAGCTTAGCACGGTAGTATTGAAAACAAATCGTCATGTTTATTCCAAATTTTACTGAAGTTATCTGTTTACTACAAGTGAAAAGTGATTCCAGTATCCTTGGTATGAACTAAAATACCTTCTGCACCACTTCACGACACATGAAGACATTTTTAATTACAAAAAAACGTTGTTTTTATAAATCAATTTAGCCATCCGTCACTGACTGTCATCTCGGACGAACTGAAGTTGCGAATCGAATAGTTTGTAAGCACCGCCTACAATCGAATAGTTTACGTTGGGTCATAACTGAGCGGACAGAATACTTCCATGTATATCAGTTCGCTGGTCAATTATACATAGGTAGTGCTGCTGCAGACATTTTGGACTAGTCATTGAGTTTTCACTTCTGTCGGCACTCCAGGGGGCCGATTTTTGAAATTCGATCGTTCGATCGTTCGGAAATCGGTGGAAAACGGCGAAATGCTAATTTTTGAAATACTAGCGATAGAAATTGGGAATCGAGTGGTATTGACCACTCGTTTTCAATTCTATTAGTAGAATTTAAATGCCTAGTAGTAGAGATATTATTGAACGAAATTTAATACACGAAATCGAGTAGTCGAATTTAAAAAATCGGCCCCCAGGAGTGCACCCCGATTTTTTTTTTAATTCGTAACTCTCATTCCACAACTTTCATACCTAATCGTCTAAAATTCATAGGTTACTATAACAATGCCTAGCAAAACCGATTTCAATCAAGAAAACATAAAAATAACTTCGGTTTCTATGTCAATGACAGCCTAATTTCAGCCCACAGTGTGGCGTCAGTCCTCACAAATTGGTATTCAACCGTCCGCACCTCATTTTATCGGTAATATCGGTCAATATCGGCGGTTGAATTCGGCGAACCAAGTTGGTGTTTGCATCCGCACCTCCTGATTCGATTGGGCAATTTAATCAGATTGGCGAAAAATGTACTAGTCAGGATCTGGTCAGGATACGCCTTTAGCCCCCATTCCCACGGGCGCTTTTACAACGCGCGTTAAAAAAGCGTTTGAATGACACCAATAGATACATGTGTATTTATTCACACGACAGCGGTGGCGCTAAATAATTTTATCACGCGTTGTTAGATTTTCGACTTACCTAAGCCTTGGTCATTAAATCGAATTTAGAGTGCGGACAGATTCAAGCGCTTTTTAACGCGCGTTGAAAAAGCTCTCGTGCGAATGGGGGCTTAGAGTCCGTCGTTGCGACCGGCTGTAACGACCGATTTGTAAAAATGCATCGTTAAGCCCGCTCCACACTCGTGCGCGAATCGCGGCGCGAAGCCGAGTCTGGAGTCGATTTCGCATATCAGCGAACTAGACTCCACACTCGCGTTCGCGGCTTCGCCCGCGATTCACGCGCATAGTCTGGAGGGCGCTTTACATTAGGTTCGTGTTCTATGTATAAGCCCCTTTAGCAATCACCGCTACCTGATTGGCTACTAGGCTAATCAAATTCAAATTTTTCAGTTATGACATTTATAATGGGACCAACTTCGTAATCACTTAAGCTTTTTTGGCCGTTTCATACATTTTGATCGAGTGGATGTCGACGTTTTCTATGGGAAGGCCAATATTTTTTTTGGGATTTCGGGGTTGGTCCGATAGAAAAAGTTGTTCAGTATGACCCAGTATGACGGGCGTAAGCCATAATGCTATGTTGGGGGCTGCAATAGTGTCCTGGTTGCTCCTTCGTCGGATGCTATTGCAGCTTGTACGAAAGGCTTTAGTATATAAAATAAGTTAGTTGTAAGAATGTATAAATTTGTAGTTTTTTATGGAGCGACATGTTCACCTCAGTGACAAGCTCTAAAAATAAATAGAAAAAAAAGTATGACGGGCGGCTATACTAATCTGTAGACACATATTATTAATCTGTGAGCTAGTTCAGCTAATATTTCACGTGCATCTGTTATTTGTGCACGCTTTTTGGAAATAATTATATCTGGCGTCAACAATCGGAATCTTTTTTTTGAGTTGAGGGATTGCGATGTTGAGGCTTGATTTTTGATCTGAAACAAATTCAATCAAGATTTATTTTATCATGAGCAATCCAAGCTATAGTCCGTTTTTTTTAGCATTAGAAAGAACTTCGCAGAAGTAAGCTTCTGGTTCCAAATCCGGCACTTTCAGCGGTAATAATTTGAAGTAAATTATATGTATTGACCATGCTACATTAGATAATTCAATAATTATTAACAATTAAAGAGCCCGATAAAGACTGCACGCTTGCTTCTGTGGAGTTCTTTCTAATGCTAAAAAAAACGAACTATATTCAATAGCAATACACAACAGTATAAGCAAGTTACCTTTTATTTTAATTCCGTCGTATTTGTATGATATCCTTTAAACTCTTGTCAATTAAAGGCATATCCAGATTAGTCAATTTTTCGCCAATCTGATTCAATTGCCCGATCGAATCAGGAGGTGCGGACGCAAATACCAATTTGGCTCACCGAATTCAACCACCGATAATGACCGATAATGACCGATATTACCGATAAAATGAGGTGCGGACGCAAGAATACCAATTTGTGAGGTTAGTATTTTCGTTCTGGGGCATTTATTCAATTTCATCATCATCATCGTCATCTCAGCCATAAGACGTCCACTGCTGAACATAGGCCTCCCCCTTTTTTGGGGGGTGAATGCCATAATCGCCACGCTTGGCAGGCGGGTTGGCGATCGCAGTCGAGTACACCGAATTTGAGGGACGCTGCTGCCTGTCCACCGGTGGTCTTGGACGTGGTTTAAGGACATACCCGTTTATTCAATTAAGAGGGCTCTAATATCACCATAAATCTAAAATTGGAGATTGACGCCAATTTCATTACTGATCAAATCGACCGATTCGATCAGTCCCGAAGGAATAAGGAAGTCTTCGTTAAATAATACAAAAAGAGAGTGTGTAACTCAGAAACTTAGGTCAGATCCAACGGTCTACTTCTGTTAAAAACTATTAATAAGAATTCTCTGTAAAGGCTTCGTCACACAGGCGCGTTTTCCGGGCGGCGCGTGAGCGGGGCGCGCCGCGTAACTAAAGCCCCTCATTCACACTCCTACCTTGTCGTCCGCCTCGCAGAACTACGGTGTAAGATATAGCTCACACACCATCCTACTTTGTAGTCCGCCTCACAGGACTACGGAGCAAGAAATAGCTTACACACGGTACTAAGGGCCTACCGCGAACCACGTTGGACGTGCTAGGCAGCACCCCTGCCCTGTCACACTTACGTACGAATTTACACGCGCGACGGAGGGGCAACACGTCGAACGTGGTTCGCGGTAGGCCCTCTGTTTTGCCGTCCATCACCAGTACTATGGCATCCTACTTGAGTTTGTAGGACGGCTCGTAGTCCGCAACCCCCATACACGATCCTACCCAACGAGGCGGATTACGAGGCGAACTACAAGGTAGAGTGTGAATGGGGGGCTTAACAGACTATCGCACCGCACCGTGACCTTGGAG
Organism: Cydia fagiglandana; assembly: GCF_963556715.1. NCBI lineage: Eukaryota > Metazoa > Arthropoda > Insecta > Lepidoptera > Tortricidae > Cydia > Cydia fagiglandana. Next base: position 14,332,849 of record NC_085951.1, on the reverse strand, counting down.
TGTCGCACCCATAAGTGAGAGCGAGAAACGTATATCTCTTTTCTTTGTTAGTAGAAAAAGGCGGCAAATTGGAAAAATGTAGGCGCGAAGGGATATCGTCCCATAGAAAATTTTAATTTCACGCCTTTTTTTACTGACAAGATTTGCTTGACCACCTATAGCTACTTTACATATAAAACGCTCACGCCCCGCTCGCGCGCCACCCGTAAAACGCGCCTGTGTGACGAAGACTTAATTATAGTTCGTCAAACATATGTATCTCTGGTCAAACCAATTTGACAGTCAGTAAGCCCCCATTCGCACGACAGCTTTTTCAACGCGCGTTAAAAAAGCGCTTGAATCTGGTCGCACTCTAAATTCGACTTAACGACCAAAGCTTAAAGTCTAAAATCCAACAACACTGAATAAAAGCGTCACCGTTGTCGTGTGAATACATAAATGGTTATCCATTTGTGTCATTCAAACGCTTTTTTTAACGCGCGTTGAAAAAGCTGTCGTGCGAACGGGGCCTAAGAACCAGGAAAACTATACTCATTTAAAGTAGCTAACACACTATCGCACCGCACCGCGACCCTGGTGCGTCGCACTCATGAATGAGAGCGAGAAACAGATATCTTTTTCTCGCCCTCACTTACCGGTGCGAAGGGTCGCGGTGCGTGCAAATTGCAGGCACCTTTCTCTGTCATTCTATTCTAATTATAGCTGGTTTTGCAAATCTTATCAATAAAAAAAGGCGCGAAATTAAAATTTTCTATGGGAAGAGATCCCTACGCGCCTAAATTTTTCAAATTTGCCGCCTTTTTCTACTGACCAGATCTGCTTGACCAAGTATACATTTCATGGATCGAACAATTGTTTCCGTCTGGAAAGCCCCCTCCACACTCGTGCGCGAATTGCGGCGCGAAGCCGCGAACGCAAGTGTGGCGTCGATGTTCGCAGACAGCGAAATCGACTCCACACTCGCGTTCGCGGCTTCGCCCGCGATTCACGCGCATAGTCTGGAGCGGGCTGAAGAAAAATATATCTCTTTCTCGCTCTTACTTAAGTTGCTAACACACTATCGCACCGCACCAAGGTCATTGTGGGACGCACCCATAAGTAAAAGGGAGAAAGCGATATCTCTTTCTCCCTCTTACTTATGGGTGCGTCCCACAATGACCTTGGTGCGGTGCGATAGTGTGTTAGCAACTTTATGGGCGCGACGCACCAAGATCGCGGTGCGGTGCGATAATATGTTAGCTACTTAACCTTACCATTATCTGCTTATTTTTTGCGCATGGCAACATTACTGAATCGTAAACTTAAAAATCGTCGCCCCATCCCTAGAATATCACTCTATGTGTCAAATATTTATAGTCTGTGGTGTGGAGCGAAAAGTGGACGCCAATTATTGGGCTGTACATTCTTGGGTTGAGCAATCCCGGGTCGAACATTATCGGTACGGGCCAATAATATGCGACCAATATTCGGCGTCCACTAAATGGATTCGTATTATTGGGTCGTGTATTATTGGGTTGAGCGTTATCAGGGTGTACAAGCTCGGTCCGTGCCAATAATACGAAGCCACTCTTTGAACAGGGCAGTAGTGTACAACCCAATAATACGCATCCAAAAAAGTGGACGCCTATTATTGGGCTGTACATTATTTGGTCGTGTATTAACCGGACTCATTTATTGTAGACGGTCTTCCCCTATAGACGGAGGATAATAATACCTACAATCTTATTCAGAGTGCAGGCCGACGCCCTTAGCATAAGTGGTCCTTGACTGCGCCTTTAGTCAAAATCTATATTTAGCCCAAATACATACACAATTACGCATCTAGGCAGTTTAATTATACGAATATAGATGACCTCGGCTATTAGCTTTAATTAAAGATTAGCATAATTGCGTGCATTTATGTACTGTGGGTACTTAAAATACTTATACCCAATTTGCGTTGGCTAGTATAACTATACAGTGGCGTCTTTAGTTTGTACAATTCAAATGAAAGGGCTTTCACCCCTCATTTCACCCCCATATATGTTCAGCAAAAGTAAAGATTTCAGAGAAATTATCGGTTACAACTTAAACTTAAATATAAAAACTATTTAATTAAATGTTTTAAGCGCGTAAGCTGATGGCGTCGGTTCGAATCAGGCCTCAGCCAATGGAGGGCTTGGTCAGTTTTTCTTTAATAAGTACCTAATAACATCTATATCCTCGTAAGGCCCAAGGTCCTACCTATAGTACTTATTCAGTTCGATTAAATTTAAATCATATCAAATTGAAACAGAGTTGCATTTGTGTCGCGTCGTTAATTTTTTATACAAAGCAAAATCAACTCAATTTCTTACAGTATATGTTCAAATTGCAATGGCAAATTTTGGATTATTTATTTGTATGGCTGGGCCTTAGGAGGATATCAGTTTATATTAGGTCAAAATCAACTTCACCTACCTGTACTGTACTTGATATTATAGTCGTTCTTGTTAGCGTGACAGCGTGATAAAATTGTGTCCGTCACTAATCCCGCGGTGTTAAAAAGTGACGATTATTTTATCACGTGGATTTAACCATCCATAATACGCCTACTGATCTCCGTTCGATTGTCTTTAGTTTAGTTCCGTGAGAACCTCCTTAATGTTATTTTGAACCGACTTGCGAAACTACTGAACGTATCTTAGTGCTCTTGGCATTGAAAAGGTGACGTAAGCGATAATGTTATCGTAACTCGTAAATCATACTACTAATTTCTAAACGTAACTACTTTTAATACTTATAGAATATTATGAGCAATAAAATTTATCATACCAATACCGTTTTAAATTACTCCTTAAACTATTTTTAGGGTTCCGTACCCAAAGGGTAAAACGGGACCCTATTACTAAGGCTTCGCTGTCCGTCCGTCCGTCCGTCCGTCCGTCTGTCACCAGGCTGTATCTCACGAACCGTGATAGCTAGAAGAAAATAAAGATTTAAGTGAGGCTCCCATACAGCAAACGTGATTTTTGACCAAAGTTAAGCAACATCGGGCGTGGTCAGTACTTGGATGGGTGACCTTTTTCTTTTTGCATTTTTTCCGTTTTTTTTTTTGCTTTATGGTACGGAACCCTTCGTGCGCGAATCCGACTCGCACTTGCCCGGTTTTTTTAACAATATTAATTATATCCGATAATCGCAAGAACTAATCTTTTCGAGCGTGACTAGCACAGATTTCTAGATATGTTTATCCAACAAACTAGAATAACTATAGAATTTTGCCAACATACCAATCGTTACCGTGGGGTCACTGGGGACAGGAGAGATAACATTTACTTAGACAAAGAAAATATTCCCCAATTTTATGAACGTTGCTGACAGAAACAATTTAGTTAGTTCATAGATGAAACGATTGTCCAAAATTACCCCACCTGTGCAGTTACCCCACTTAACGGAATAATACAGGGAGCGTGTGGTGGTGGTGTGTGGGAGGGGGGGTGTGGTGGTGTGTGCGTGTGGGAGACTAGGAATCGTCTAGACGGAGTTTAGAGCAATTATTTCATGAAACCGATGCTGCCAAAAATACTGGGGTGCGGGGGACGAGGTGAGCGAGGTCCAGTGCCATGATTGGTCCGTTCAAAGATACGGACGTTACACAAAGACACTTTCGATTAGAAAATGGAGTCAAACTAGAACTACCGTATATTGTGGCAGAGGGGGTAGAGCTACTATGCTCAGTCTGGAGGATGTCTTGTCTGTGGCGTGTGGCAACCCGCGAATCATAGGATCTGTCTTCGCGTCGGACAATGGCCTCCGAGCTGTATGATTGCGCGAACGCAGCCATTTGCTACCGTGCCGCGGACTGTGCCGTACCTCAAGCGATTTTTATAGGTTTACCACTTATTGTATATGCCTAAGGCCCACTTGCACCGCACTAACACAGGGTTAAACCGTTAACCCAGTGTCAAATTGTACTGGTAACCATGGTAACTCGTGGTTTAACCGGTTATCCTCGGGTTAGTGAATGGTGCAAGAAGTGGCCCTAAGCGCCACTTGCACCATCCCACTAACCCGGGTTTAAGCGGTTAAACCGTTAACCCAGTGTCAAATTGTACTGTTAACCATGATAACTCCAGGCTTAAGTTAACCCGGGGTTGGTAGGATAGTGCAAGTGGCGCTAAGTCTCTTGTTGTTGGATAAAATTATACTTGGAAAAAAAAAGGGTAAACGGGCTTAAAAAGGATAAAATAAAATATTCTTCTCCGTCGAATTACTCTTGGCAGAGCAGTCGTGGTCACGTTGAACGACGAACGGGTTTACGCCAGTTCTCCCTGGCAGATGCTTCACTGGCACATGTGTTAAGTGGGGTAAAATAAAATATAACCCTTTTATATATGAGAGCAACAAATATATTTGAAGTCGGTATCAAGCTTAGGGTCGGTTGCACCAAACTGTTCGTATCGTTAAAGAGTTCGCTAAATTATTATGTATGGAAAGTTTCATAGTAAAGCGCCGGGGCGCGCCGGCTGACGTTCATCAGTCTGTCAAATTTGGTTGGTGCAACTGGTCCATCTTAAAAGCGTCAACAGACTGTCGAACCAAATGATAACCCTGGTGCGGATCGATAAAAATGAAAGTTGTTCATTAGTAGCTAGTTAATATTTTATTTATCCTGTGTATCGACATTTGTTAAATTAAACATAACCATAATAGTTACATGTTACATAGCTCCAAGTGGATTGCAGCCCTAACTTTATTCACTGAGCACTGACGAAATTTAGATTCTAAAATCTAAATCACTCCTACTTTAGGTAAATTGCAGTACCGAGGTCAATACGATATACATGCAATGTCTGCTTTTCACATTGAGCCTTATTGGTATCAGAATTAAATCTAAAATCGTTTGACAAACATTTAAGAAATATACGAGTATGTGGTTTTACGGTAAAGGATTTTTTTTTATTAGTCTCATACTCATATCACTATCATTCATTATTCATTATCATCACTACAAGCATCAGCATAAGTTTGTCTCATAGTTCAGTCTCCGACCGAAATCGGATTTTTAGCCAAAACCGAAACCGAAGATTAGGATCTGCTCTAATTTCAGTCAAAACTGAATTTACGTCCGAAACATGATTTTTGTGCCGAAACCAGGGGGGTGTCACTACGCAGTTTAGGTACACTTGGCCGGCGTTTCAACCCTGGGCCCTGTGCCGACACTCACAGTCACTCACTCATGTCACTCGGTCATAAAGCTGCACGGCGCAAGGAAGATTCACGGTTCGTGCGCGGTTACGTAGGTATATAAGTTTCAATTTTGCGTGCAGGCGGCGAGTATAGGTATAATTTTATACCTAAATGTGACTTTTGTGAACGAGTGAATTTTCTGTACGGTAGTACTATTAGTTATTCTGTGCCGAAACCGTAACTTCGGTCAGACAATCCCGTAAGTACCTACAGTTATGGCTTTATGGCGCGGCCGAAAATATCGGCAATTTTTTGGCCAAATCTTCGGTCGAAAATTTATTTAACTATATGCCAAAACCTAATTTTCCATATAGGTCAAGAAATGAATGCTCAAAAAACGTTGTAGAGGGAAATGCTAGGAACACAATTTTTGACTCCGTAACTTTGTTTGGACTAGTTAGGAGGTGAACATATCAAAAGTCCCCGGCTGTAACCCCGCTGCTGGGGGGTAGAGGGGGGTAAGAAGGTCGAATTTTTCGGTTTTTCATTGATGTCTTGGAAACTTTGCGTCTTAGCGACATGACTACTAAGACAAACCGAAAGCTGATAAAATTAGTAACAAGTTTTATTCTGTCAAGTTTTTCGATATCATGAATAGTTTTTGAGATACCCGCTCTTGAAAGTTTATTTAGGGATTTTAATTTTATCTTGATATCTACGTCAGTGAAGCTGTTAGGCCATGTTTGGTATCATTTTCGTATAAATCGGGGGTGCTGAATTCATTTATGGTATCACATTGACACCATTCCGAAGTAAAACCAAAATTTAAAAATAAATATTTTTTAAAATCCCTCTTCAGGCTTAAACCGCTGAACCAATTTCGTTGAAATTTGGTATAGAAATAGTTTAAATCTCGACACACGACATAGGATAGTTTTTATAACCAAAAGCATCTTTTGAGGGTGTGAAAAGTGGGGTGGAAGTTTGTATGGGGAGTCAATAACCGCTGAACCGGTTTAGATGAAAATTAGGACGGAATACATCTGTGATTTAGATGAAAGTGATACCAAACATGACTTCAAACCTTACCTTGAGCAGTTTTAACCTCAGGAATTCAGTTTCCTCGACGAAGTTGAATTCCCCCCATACTCCATTTCACAACTTTAAAGGATGATTATTGAGATAAAAAGTATCTTATGTCCTGTCTTGGGACTCGAAATATCTGTATACCAAATTTCAATTAAATCGGTTGAGCGGTTTAAGCGTGAAGAGAAATTTAAAAAAAAAGGTATTTGTTTAAAGTTTATATGTTTTTTCTTAGGAATGGTGTCAATGTGATACCAAAACTGAATTCAGCACCCTCGATTTATACGAAAATGATACCAAACACGGTCTAGCAGCGTCACTAATGTAGATATCAAGATAAAATTGAAAGCCCTAAATAAACTTTCAAGAGCGGATATCTCAAAAACTATTCAAGATATCGAAAAACTTGACTGAATAAAACTTGTAACAAATTTTATCAGCTTTTGGTTTGTCTTAGTAGTCATGTCGCTAAGACGCAAAATTTCCAAGATATAAGTGAAAAACCGAAAAATTTGACCTTCTTTCCCCCCTCTACCCCCCAGCACCGGGGCTACGGCCGGGGACTTTTGATATGTTCACCTCCTAACTAGTCCAAACAAAGTTACGTAGTCAAAAATTGTGTTCCTAGCATTTCCCTCTATAACTTCTTATTGCTTGGCCTAATACCTTCCGTCGCAAATTTTGCGCGGCGCGCTATATATTTGTCCCCTTCTAATTTCCTGGCTCTACGCCCCTTTTTACTAATTTAGGTACCTACATATATAGATTCAAAACTATAAACGAGATAAATCGTGATTCGTGATCGAAACATAGCAACAAAAATATCCTCTTTACCATTTCCATCAAGCTTTTAACGTCCATTAAGCACCCATTAAAAACCATGCCCTCCCAATTTGGTCACGCGACTGATGACATATATTACGTAACATACCGACGAGCCCAAAACAGGTAGATTACGTAGTTAATGCACAATATATGCACACGCATGTTGGCTATTTTAGGTGCGTTCGGACCACAGACTTAGTACACAGACGCCGCATGTTCGATGCTCGTTCTCAGCTCGTCTGGTGCACTTATAAATTCGTACGTAATGGCTCCTCTACACGATGGGCCAATGCCGGCCACTCCAAGGGACGCATTTATGCGTTAGAGGGAGCAAGTGATATTGCTATCTCATTCTACCGCATGGCTGCGTCCCTTGGAGTGGCCGGCGTTGGCCCAGCGTGTAGAGGAGCTATAAAATACGACAGAGACAAAACTTCGTTCGTGGTTCGCGTTAGGCCCTCATGGTTGGCATTCGGTTCGGCAGAATATTGACGGTTTTAAGATTTGGCTTTTCTTCAGGCCTCTACTCGCCTTGTAACAAATCGCTTTTTGATACAACACGGCTTTTGATCGATTAATTGAATTAGTTAGACCTACTTAGCCGGTGTATGTAAAATCATATGCGATATGTTGCAAGGTGAGTACAGATGTAGTGCATGATTGTTTTCCATCCTATTTTCTCGAAAATGTTCGTATTTGACATATATGCTACTTCAGTCAACCTCAGTACTTTTTGTAACGACACTGACTGAAATAGCAAGACACGTTCGTACGTTTCCGTGAAAATACGAATGAAAATAATTATGCCCTACATCTGTAGAGGTTGTTGTTGTGAGGTGTACATGTTTTATCTTGTATACTCTGTATCCTTAGGTATTTAAATAAAAGTAAATAAAATCTACACTCCTTAAGCCAGTTGAGGGTAGATGGAAGGATGGAACACATTACATCGTCGGGTGACAAGCAAAAGTCACTAACTAACATCATTGAAATTATTGGACAATAAACCGTGTTACAAGTGTAATAAAGTGCATTGTTACTTGAATTTTTGGATAGTACTTAGTGAGTTTTGCTTGTCACCCGACGACATAATCAATATTATTTGATAAGCAATCTGTGGTAAGTGATCTGTGGTTCGAATGCCTGACGGGCTATGCGTGCTTTACTACAGGTAGTATATGTGTGTTCCACATTTGGGACGTGTGATAAAATTTAGGGCAGCACTAATGGTTTTCAAGTTGAACGGCATTTCTGCAATTTAATCTTTTGGCCCTTTTACGATCCGACGTTTCTATCAAGCGGAAGTATGTCTTTGGCACAGTCGACGTCAAAGATATGTTTACATTTTTCGCCTTATTACAAAGGCATAAAGTGCAAAAGTGTAAGCATATCTTTGACGTAGACTGTACAGAATAGAGATGCATTTTTGTTTTGTACATAGCTGTCCAGCCATTATACCAGGCTGTCTGGAACCGAAGGAGTTAAAAGAGTTCAAAGCGCTAATGCCCTTGAGGGCCTACCGCGAACAACGTTCGACGTGTTGCCTCCCTGTCACACTTACGTACGAATTTACAAGTGCGACAGAGAGGCAACACGTCGAACGTAGTTCGCGGTAGGCCCCCTGAGCTCCATCATATCCTGTGGGATGTGTCTATGCCCATGTGTGGATTTAGATGAATTGATGGAGACACATGGTGGATATAGCTCTTGAGTCGGCAATAGGTTACTCTTGCGGGGTGCAGGGTCATTGCTCAAAAGATCCTGATGGGTTGACGTGTACAGTCAGCAGAAGTTGCTAAGCGGGCCAGGTGTTCAAAATGACCTTAACGCGACTTTATTGTTAAGAGAATAAGAGCGTGTCAAGGTAATTTTGAACACCTCGTCAGCAGAAGTTGCTAAGCGGGCCAGGTGTTCAAAATGACCTTAACGCGACTTTATTGTTAAGAGAATAAGAGCGTGTCAAGGTAATTTTGAACACCTCGTCCGCTTAGCAACTTCTGCTGCTGATTGTACTCCACAGGGGCCCCGGAAACGATAAGATAAGATTACTCTAGGTTTTTATCTTATTGGTGTCGTAGTATCCCACATGAAAAAGTATATTTTAAAATGTTTATACGACAACGGTTTCGCTCACTTGAATTTTTAGTCGCTATTGGCGACATGTTTCGGGCCCGTCGGGGGTCCTTCCTCAGGCTCGAGTGCTCGCGGCGACTGCAACTCGTGCTGCAAGTCGCCAATAGCGACTAAAAATTCAAGTGAGTGAAACCGTTGTCGTATAAACATTTTAAAATATGTCTCACGAAAGTACATACAATACAGTATGTGTCTGACCATGGGGCTTTAATTCCAGGGCTTGATTTTACTCGCTAAACTGAGCTACTTTTACTATGGGACCAACCCTAAAATCGGGGAAAATTTTTGGCTTTTCCATAGAAAACGTCGACATCTGATCAGCCAAAATGTATGAAAAAGTTAAATTTTTTTTCGGGATTTCGGGGTTGGTGCCAAGTAGCTCAGTTTAGCGAGTAGAATCGAGCCCTGGATTTAAAGCCCCATGGTCAGTAACACCCTGTATTTTCTTGCAAGGCCCAAAGTTCACCAGCATTTAATCTCTTCAAATACTGATAATCCGGCTTCAAACACTTAGAGATAAGAACAGTACGGTAGCTCTGAAAGTAATCCTATGTCTATGTGTTTTCACATGCAAAGAGTAGAGTTTGCTCTTTAAAACCACGTTTGTTTAAGGAGAGATATGTCCAAAGTCCAAGTCGAATTGTGAAATTTCTTTCAGGTGGTAGGTACAAATATTTATGGGATTTCCAGATTACAACCCATAGGGTCAAAATATCGTTATCTGCCTATCTATCATCATCAGTATCATCATATTAGCCAGAGGACGACCACTGTTGGACATAGGCCTCCCCCAAAGAGTGCCACAATGACCGGTCTTGCGCCACCCGCATCCAGCGGACTTCCGCGACCTGACATAATATATTCGACTATGGCATATATCCGAGCGATACAGATGTAAATAACGAAATTTCGATGTGCATGGTGCGGGGTATGCCCGCAGGACCAACGTAATTTCCGGACCGAAACAACCTTCAAACCTTCAGGAAAAGAGCGTAGTCCATCTTACAGGCCGGCAACGCACATACAAGCCCTATAATGTTGCAGGTGTCCATGGACGACGGTAATTGCTTGCCATCAACTGAATCGTCTGCATGTTTGCTTAATTTAATTCGTAGGCAGAGTCACTACCACAAACTAGGCTAAGCGGTTATTAGTAAACATTTGTTATTTTTTGGCACACTCCAGACTGACGTCAGTTTAGTGTCTGTGTGGCAATAGGTGGGCTGACAAAAATCATTTAACATGGTTTTCGACTAATGCAACAGTTTTATCACTTATTCTTTGAAAGAAGCGGTGATAGCCAATGGATCTGACGTCCGATTTTGAATACGGAGGTCGCGGGTCCTGGCTCATACCAATCAGTTTTCCGGAACTTATGTGAGAAATATCATTTGATAATTACCTAAGTAGCTACCACTAGTTTTTCGGTGAGGAAAACATCGTGAGGAAACCTGCATATATGTGCGAAGAAATCCAAAATTGTAACTGTGCAATTTGTGCAATCCCAACCCGCATTGAAACAGCATGGGAACTAAAGCACATAATATAGTAATAGTACTACCGTACAGAAAGGACACCTACAAAACCGAAGTTCGAGAGCGATTCAGTGTCGAATCATGATATCCCTTTCTAACTTATGCCACTATCCGTTTCGACTATTTAGGGTTGTCGAAATTCAAGTCATTATCTTATTTGTAGTCGTGCACGCAAAGGAATGTCAAGTTGTGTCAACCCTAGATAATTGCTCGGAGCAATGCTGAACCGAAAGCAGCCGAGTTTGCCCGAAGTCAGGAGTGTCTCCCCTCTGACTTAAGCCCAAACCCGCTCACATATAGGCTGAATAGCCCAAACCCTCTCACATATAGGCTGAATAGCCCAAACCCTCACACATATAGGCTGAATTCTTATCCAGAAATTTGTTACAGCCTATTTATTAAAAAAAAGTTAGCAAAGTAACTCCTCATGCGTCAGTGCGTCACCAAACAGCAACAAAGATTGTTTTACTTCACAATGGCGCCAGTTTTGTACCATCATCTATCTAACCAATCATATACCTTATTATAACGCAATAGAGTCTACAATTGTAACTTGTTGTTGTTAATATTCTCGCCGCGTTGCGGTTGCCTCGTGTTATCCAAAGGTACACTTATTTAAAACGTATTTGAAATAAATACGGAGTAAATGTGGTTACTAAATAACAGGATTTATATAGAAATGTGTCATACATAAGACAATTCAAGAATTGACAGAAGGAAGACAGATGTCAAGGTGACCACATACCTAAAGGTACTACTAGGATGACTAACAAAGTATTACTTTTAAAAAATCGACCCCACAAAACGGTACTGTAAATTCTGTAAAACCACCCAAGTACAGTCGCTATCAGATATATCGGAGTGGCCAAGGCGCTCACAAATATCTGAACACGCCTCTATTGTCAAGGCGTTAAGCAGACCACTGACGAGCCTTCCAAATGGATGCCGTTACAATGGATTCATCCAAATGGACGGCATCCAAATATTAAACATTGTACGTTTTTGACATTCACGGACCGATTTTGGATTGCAGCCACGCTATTTGGACTGTTGGAAGGCTCGTCAGTGGCCATCTTTAGAGTGATGTTCATATATTTATCTCGTTTGACTCCTGTATCATAAAAAAACATTGGTTTTGATTCGCTGGCAGAAACTAGAATTGATATAGCATGTAAATATGTAGTGTTGATAGGTGAATCGCAAAAAACGCAGTTAAACTACTAGTAAATAATTGTTAGTATTGGAAGTAACTCATTACGCTTATCGTTCGTATTCAGATACACTGTCTGTTCCTGTATCCGCCTTTACAATGCTATTTGTATGCAATTAATATAACTTCATAATTATACGAACGCATTCGAAACGCTAACATTACGCTCCAAAACACGCATATTAGCTAACGTGGAGGACCAAATCCAACGAGATGCTGTGACCAAATATCCGCCCAGGTGGACATCACACTAAGCAACGCTTTCCACAAAGCAACCGACAGGGAGAAGTGGAGAGCTGTCATAGGAAAAATTAGCAAGCGGAATCACGATCCTCAGCAGTGAGGGACCGACTTCGAAGAAGAAGACGTGGGGGAGAAGACCACCAGGCTGAAGTGGGACTGGGCGGGTCACGTCTGCCGCATGCATCCGGATAGGTGGGCTAGTATAGGCAAAAGATACCGCAAAAGAAGCGCGGACGTGGCAGGCCCAGACGGAGATGGCGGGACGCCTTAGACGCCTTCATCCTTCATCAGTAACTGGCCGGAAAAATCACAGCAACGGGAGTCGTGGAAATCAGGGGGAGAGGCCTTTGCTACAACAAATATACCTACTAAAAACTGAAAAAAAAAATGTTCAAGTGGGGCTCCCATACAACAAACGTTATTTTTTGCCGTTTTTTGCGTAATGGTACGGAAGCCATCGTGCGCGAGTCCGATTCACACTTGCCAGTTTAATCTTATTCTTAAGCTGACAGAGATACTTTTTGCGCATAGTCTGATACGCTACGTTTGATTATCTAGATCTACTTTAAAGAAGTTGTTATAACTTGAACACGGCACACATACGAGTAGGCTTCAAGGAATGGCACACATGACATCATATGCAAATCTCGCTGCGTTCGCGCATTGAATACTTAGTACTCTGTACACTTAGTATTGGAATCAGAGCATGACTAGTCGTTCTTGGAATCCCAAAATTCCCTCTGTGAGTCTTTGGTACTAACAGGTTGTTCAAAGTTGTCTATAATATTGACTAGATTATCTTACAGGTAAGATCAGTTTATTAGTGTCGATGAATTTGTCGGGGTTGGTCGGTCGAAGTATTTTCAGCTGAGGTTCTACTTGTCAATCCAATTTTTTTTTATTAATGACCCGAATTGCCAGCCCTTAAAGCAAATCCCATGGAACAAAAAAGTTACCACCTATACTGGCGCCACCTATACAAATCTTTGACAGTTGCCAACCCCATTGTATGAAAATAGTCCTATGAAAGTTGTGATTTCTTTAAATAGATACAGCCAGCATATAGATACTCAGTATTTCTAAGTAAATATCTCAGACAGTATGGTTAGATCTCACTGGCCGCTTTAAAAATCGTCAGACATGTCTAACAACATCGAGATAATTAAGTGCCCATTCTAGAACCTTAATCCAATAGCATAAGGTCTATTATTGGTCAGTTGCGGTTTGAGACATCGCACGCGGCATCCAGATTTAGTAATATGACTCACGTCACATTCCTGGGAAGCCCACCATTGTTCTAATTCCCAGTTCTAAATGGGTATAACAGGAACTGTCAGATGTGGGACGTAATTTCTAGATAAATGAGGCATAACCCATGTTAAGGATAGACATCAATGGGATAGCGGACCCGCTAAAAGTATCTACTACCACAGTATAAATAATAGTACTATACTCTATCCACGTTAACGAGCTAGTATAGCGTTCTCTCTTTTGCATTTTTGTATGCAGATGAAAGGGACAAAAAAGGGCAGTGGGCGTAAACAATGGCACCTCGCTGCCCGGCACGGCTTACATGCCGTCGCTTCGATTATTTATTTTTATACATTTCTTATGGTTATAATATTTATTTTATACTCTATTTAGTTAAGTTTTAATAACCCACTGCATGTTTATGATCAATACTGAAATGACATATTGGTGGACTAACTACTTTAAACAACTGTTCATTTATTATAAATATGTAGTTCAAAATAGCTAAGGGATAGTCAAAATATTGATTTAGGTCACTAAATAGGTGTTTGGATATATATAACAATTAAAAGAAACAAGGTGTTTGTTAATATAAAAATATTTAGAGCAATTATACGTGTCCGCACCGTACAATAGAGAGAGTTGACTATCATGTAAACTCACCCGTTGCACATGTATCGCCCTTGTCGCTGACCAATCACGTGCAGGCTGCATTTTCTGGTACTAGCTCGTTAACGTGGATAGAGTATAGGTACAGAAGACTCACTCTCTAACAAAACGCGTCTGTCACGATCAGCACAGATATGACCAAAGATGACTAAGACTACCAACGAATGTTACGAATGAAGAATGGGTGACGAAAGCAGAACAGAAGCAGAGAGTCGAATTTAAAAACGAATGGGATGCCCGAAGACGATACCTTAAAGATGACGTCGTTTTAAGTAAGTAGGTATTAAGAACCAACAGGAGTGGTCATTTCTCCATACAAACGTACTCCTCGTTTTCCTCCGTGATTTTTGAAGCTAGAGCAATGATTTTTTCAACACAGATTAATATTGTCAATATCTGTGTCGGACCGTTTTTCTTTTTTTGATATTTTTGTTTTTTAAGGCGCTAGAGCCCTTCAAAAATGGCCAAAATGGCCTAATTGACTATGCCGCAATGAGAGGCGTGGCATTCAAAACTGATATCAATTAGCCAAAAAAGCAAAACGGTCCGACACAGATAATTTCATAATCATTTAGATTTCCAAATTTGGTTACGATTGGTTAAGTTTTGGAGGAGGAAACAGAGGAGTACGAAACCTCGATTTTTGAGATTTTTACGCAGGATTTTTCGCCTTTTCCTTATCGCACTACTTTTAGGTGCCGCTTCCGTTAGCGAGACGGGTATATTTACCTAAAATATTTAAAACTCAGCTCCTGTTTCGTCTTAATAAGTGTTTAAAGAGTAATAATGAGTTGCTAATGAAGTAACGAGAAATGACATCACCCAAACGGTAATGTTATTTTAGTCGTTTTATGGGTTTTACTTTTAACTACCGGACCTATTAAGCTATTTAATTTTAGATTACGCGTTGTTTGGTTTTCACACGCTTCAAGTAGGAAATTCAAACCATTATTAATTTTACACGTCGGATGTTGTAAAAGTATGATTAATCGAATCTAAAATTAGTCATTCAGGTAAAGCATTTTGTATCCAGAGAAAGCGAGAGATGTGTTGTGCGCCGCGGTTGCGTATTTAGCGCTGATCCATGAGGGTCATGGGGTCAAGCGTGGTTTCATTTAGCTTCGGACCTCATCTCCGAACTGAAGATTAGTTTTGAAACAGAATCTTCTTCCTAGCGTTGTTCCGGCATTTTGCCACGGCTCATGAACAGGGTCCGCTTGACAACTAGTCCTAATAGGAGCTGTACCCCTCCCCATTACTCCCCTGTGGCGACGCCATTGTTAAGGTGCCCTATTTTTACAGGGATTGGGCTGAATGAACGCCACAGGAATTCCGGGTGTCCCAATCCCTACACAGCTTCACCATCGAATAATTTCACGGTGAGCAACAACAACACAAGTGAGTCTGAATCGTAAAATTATTCAATGTTAGTATGTCTCATAATAGCTTCATCATCATCATCATCATTTGGAGCATTCCCCGAAATTGTCTACCGTTTGTCCCGTACATACGCGAATTTTCTGAAGTTTTGCAGGTATAAGAGTTTCCTTTTCTATGACAAATGGTCAAAAATATGCACAGAAAAATAATCGCCTGCTTTAAATGCCAAAACAAAAGTCAACACTGGAAATAAAATACGTTTGTACGGAACAGCCCGTGGAATGCTCCATTTATTGATCTCGACGACGTACGCGAAAATGCAACAACGCCTAGAAGATACTCTGAATCCCATCTTTGGAAATGTCGTCACTAAAACTTAACCGGATTCCATTTAACACCTGTCATTAGATCAGAAATCGACCCAGAAATCCTTATGTGAGCATTCTTGTCGGGTCACAGAACCGGTCAGTTGGGAAAGTGCGGATGTGCCCTAAGTACGTTGAGCAAGTCGAGTGGAGTCAAATATAGACCCGTCTGGCGAGGCGGTTCATTCATAAAACGGCGCGTTGCTTGTCTACAAGTTGAGTGGAATGGTGAACTTTATTCTGTTAAGCTTCTAAGTCCTGCACCATTCTACTAACCCGGGGTTAGGCGGTAAAACCTGGAGTTACCATTGTTACCAGTGCAATTTGACACTGAGTTAATGGTTTAACCGGTTAACCCCGGGTTATTGGGATGGTGCAAGTGGCGCTAAACAGTCATTATTGCAGTTTTTAATTTGGAACCTTTTATTCCATTTTCCTTCAAAATTCGATTTGTTTTTGTCTTTTTAATGGGAACTCGGGACTCAGGAGGTTAAAGCTCAGTTTTAGAGTTTTTAGACACTTTGAGCTGTTAAAAAAAAAGAGTAAATTCCTGCAATCCTCATGTTCTTCGTTTTAAACTCTGGCCGACTGACCAAGTTGTTAAATATCAACGCCTTCTAGCCGAGTATAGGCCAAAGGTGTGGCGCCATCTATCCAACAATGACTTTTTCTTAATTTCCGAGGCACGTTTTTTCCTCAGACTTTATTCATCTTCAGTGTTCGGCGAACTTGTTGCCGCACGGGGTTAATGACCTCAATCATTAATTCATCTTATACGGAGTTACATATATCTTTGAGGGTGAGTTTGACGGTAGTCAGATTTGCCAACCTAATTTTCTATAAATTGCATCATTAACGGGATTCGGTCGCAGGTCCCTGTGTGACAACACTGTACTACATATGTACAGCAATAAATCAAGTTTCGGGCAGATGGTTGCGCGCGCGTTTTCTCCGTTGCATAATTTTACGCATGATTTCGCGGCGCGCATGTGAGCTGTGCGCGTGCGCCTGCATTGGGGGTTCTACAGGGTGTCCCAGAATTCAACGTCAAGCCGTAAACGGATGATAGACCAAGTCAGAACAGTTATCATAAAAATACAAAAAAAATCCAACTCATGTTTTTTAAAAATTATGGTCACTTTAAAAAATCACTAAAAAATCCACACCCTGTAATGGTTCTTTAACTCTTGTTACTACAAATTCCATAATTTATTCTAATTTTTTTATTATTGTGTAATCTTGAATAATTACAGGTGTGGATTTTTTAGTGAATTTTTAAAGTGACCATAATTTTTAAAGAACATGAGTTGGATTTTTTTTTGTATTTTTATGATAACTGTTATGACTTGGTCTATCATCCGTTTACGGCTTGACGTCGAATTCTGGGACACCCTGTATATGCATGGCCTTTATTCATGCCTTACTTCCATAAAGTAAAGAAAAGACAGAGTGGTAACTCCATACATCAGTTTTCTTACCGAAACGCACGTTATTTCGCAGTCGACATCTAGCGTCCAGTAGCGGAATATATCAGTACTGCTAGTCGACAATAGATGTCGCGGCGATCAAAACCTCTAATGCTTAACAATTTTCAGCTGATATTATAACCAGATTACTCAAAACTCTATTTTCAACTCCTGCTTCTGATATTAGTTGTAAATTGTTTTAGCATTTCTCGTCAGTAGCGACACTTGTGCCATCTGGTGTCAAGTAGCGGTACTGATAGTTCCACTACTTGACGTTAGATGTAGACTACGAAATAACGCGCGTTTTGGTAAGAAATCTGATGTATACCACTCTTTCTTTATTTATATTACTCTATGCTACTACGTACAGTGAGCGTAAGCTCAAGTGGCAATGGGCAGGCCACATTGCGCGCAGAGAAGATGGCCGATGGGGTCGAAAAGTGCTCGAGTGGAGACCACGGACTAGCAAGCGCAACGTAGGACGTCCACCCACAAGATAGAAAGACGACCATGTAAAGCCGCCGGAAGACGCTGGATGCGGGTCGCTTCCAAGCGGTACGAATGGAGGTCCAAGGGGGAGGCCAATGTTCAGCAGTGGACGTCTTATGGCTGAGATGATGATGATGATGACTACGTACAGTCGCCATCAGATATATGGCCTTTGGCCTCCTAGTCTAGTTAGTAATGAGTAATGACCCTATTTACAAAGCAGGAGGTACCGGGTTCGAATCCCGGTAAGTATAGAAGTATTTGTGAGTTTATCAATCATCACAAATATTTCCCGACTTATGGATGTTATATATTTATATGTATGTATATGTATAAGTATTTTCCATACCTAGTAAAAGGAGGGAAACTTTATTGCCTACATACAAGTTAATTAATTGACCTATAGGAATGTAATAGCTAATTATAATAAAAACTTTGGTTGTAATTGGCAGGCAGTTTTTGTGAGTTACACATTAATAATGATTAATTAAAATTAACTTCTCAAATGATGCTGTACCTATTAACAATATCATCTGTTCAAGCATTTTATCCCCAAAACTACCAAAATTACAGTAACTGGTACTGGTAATAAAACACTATATAAAACTGGACAAAGCATTTACTCTACAGTTAAAATGGAATGTTAAAAATTAAGTACTACATTACATTATTTCTTAACTTTAACAGTTGTCGGCAAAGATGTTGGCAAATTGAACTGCGTGTAATAGAAGTAGAAAAAGAATAACAGGAAATGAGAACAGGAATATACAGAAATAAGCAACGGGAATAAGTCCGGAAACTGAGGCGGCGGAGCCACATAAACTGAGGCAGCGGTTAAAACTATCATTCCTAGAACGGAAAACAAGAAATTGATGCTTAGAAGTTTAAGTAGGACTGAGTTTTCAATTTTTTCAGGCTGTACCGCTTTATAAACCTTTTTAGCGTTAAAGAAAGTAAAAAAACCAGCATTAGGCATAGCTAGCTTCAGTGTTATACTATAGAAGCTAACATAAATTATGTTTGTAGCAATGAACGGCAGAAGCAAACCATCTTTTAGAAGTAGAGGAAGCATGCTGAATGTAGACACAAGTAGGAACCAGAAACACATGAACGGGTCTTCAGGGAAATGTATGGCAACGGGAATGGCCACTAGTAATATGGTTTTCTCGTGAACTTGGAATGAAAATAGAAAGAAGGCTAATGATACATTGATTAGGCTAAGGACAAACTTCTTTCTGTTAATTCGGAAGAATAAATCTATGCAAGATGGAAGTGCTGCTGACGCTGTAGTTATAAGGCATGTCTTTGCCATTTCTTCATTTGAATAGTAACTCTTTAGTTTAATAAACACATTGACAACACACCATACATTTGACACTTTATCTTCAAAAACTCCTCGGCTAAGGGGAAACAGTCTTCGTAATAGTTGGAAAATATTCTCCCATGACCCAAAAAACGGATACCAGATAATAATAAAATGAGCAATCACTGAGATAGCTAGCTTGTTGAAACGGTGCACAAGATTAGCTGTTCTACTCCTGTGTGGCAGCTCTATAAATATCTTACGTAACAAGTAAAAGAAAAACGGCAACGCATGATACAATTCCATTTGCTTATAGTTTAAAGCTAGGACAAAGAATATAGTTGCTAGAACATCATTCTCTATGGCTATTATGTAAAATGTGGCCCATAAAAATAAACCTAAAGATACACAATTGTATTGGAAATGGCCGTGGTCTATAAGAATCAAACCCGGATACAATAAGAATAATATAGCAGATAGGTCAGTCCGTTTGAACACGTTAACAACCTCTTTAGGCTTCACGCGTTCAGCGTCTATACAGATCACTAACACAGCAGACACGTAGAAGTAAACATCACTTAAGAAAACAGTCCATCTCATGAATGTTTTATGCGATTCATTCTCATAACCTCTTGACGCGAATAGCCGCACAGATTCCGGGTCAATCCAGTCAGCTACCTTCCCCATTAAAAAGCTGTGGTAGGCAGTCAGTGGCGGGTAGTCCAACCCCCAGTATTGAAGGTCATTCTGCGTCGTGTTAAAATACCATGTGGCTACCGGCGTGTGCACGGTTATCTCCTGCCAGTGTCTCTGAGCTTCATAATCGCCGTACATCGGCGGCTTCTTGTATCCAGAGTAAGGGTAGGCAGCCACACACCACCGAACAAGTAGAGCGAAAAACACGCCCGGCAATAGCGCATCTTTCGTCACGGTAAACCTATCGGGATCCGCTCTTACTCTACCCATCGCGGCTACCACTAATTATCTAACGTTTCATTTACTAAGAATAATATTATAATAGTTAAAAACCTTAATTTTAATGATTTTCGTGACAACACGACAGCTAGAAAATTTGACAGTACTTACGACGTGAACGGCGTCCAATTCCTTGGTCAGCTTTTCCTTCAAATATCCTTCCGTATACACCATATTCGTCAATGAAAGTCCATAGAACGCAAAAATGATTACTTAAAACTCATCCACTGATCACAATAATAATATTACACCGCGCGCCTGAATATACAACGCGGACACCAAACTCGAACTGATACAGTATTTAGTGTTTTTTTCGAAAGTGAAATGAGAAAGTGGCACGAGAAAGTGAACTTGAATTGCGGACGATTCACTGGATCGGACGAATTTCACACCGGACAACTTCCGTAGGCTAAAATCCGACTAATTTCCAATTGCCTTTGTTGTCGGTCAAAGATCACATTACGTAGGATAATCGCAATTCTGTTGCGTAGCCATGACCATGACCCTGAAGAATAAATCGTGATTTAATCTATTTATTAAATAAACTGATGTTATTTATTTTAGAATATTAACAAATTAGAAAATATTTAATAAAATAATTTTAGACTTAATCGAAGGAGGTGACTACACATGGCAACATCATTGACCTACCATAGACTATGACAAAGATGCATGGCGGACAAATTTAAAATAAAATAAGTCTATCGATACAATTTTTTCTGGCTCATATCACTGTTTCCCATCTCTGAAAATCTAAAATTGTTTTACAATGAAGATGGAAGGAGAATTAACAGTGTTAAAGAAAAATTTAACTGAATGGAGATTCAACCAATATCCAAAATACATATTATTGCCGATTGACGAAAACAATGATCAAATTTGTTCTAATATAAAGAATGTTGTCTTTTCTGAGGTTAGTAAGAATTATATAGTGTTATAATTAAGTTTTTATTGCAAACGAACTGTTTTTATTACAAGCTTTTATTTACTTTTACCTGACCGTTGTCTGTCTGTCTGTAATCAAATCTTGCAAGTTAAATTTGATCAATCCACTTCCCGGTTTCTGAGCTGAAATTTTGCATGCATGTGTGAGCTGAAATTTTGCATGCATGTATAAATCGGATGACAATGCAATATTATGGTTCCATCGAGCTGATCTGATGATGGAGACAGAAGGTGGCCATAGGAACTCTGTGATGAAATTGTGTTAGGGGTTTTTAGAATTGTTGCTAAAAACTTTTTTTGTAGGTTACACCGTGTCCGCTAGAGCGCAACATACAACTAGTGTGCGTCTCAGAGGATGCGCTAATCAGTATTCTAGATATGGATCCGGATATAGCTAATCGGGAGGAGTTTGCTGAATTTATTGCTGGTCGGAAGTTGCCGTACGGCGCCTTGCCCGTCGCTCATCGGTAAATATTTAATTTATCCAATCCACAGCGTAGCGCTATTGTGTTTCTCGAATATAACTTTTAGGTACTGCACTGCATTACTTTAAACGAAATTTACGTTACTAGCTATCTCTTGATTGAGTAGATCTGTTGATAAATGAGTTTCCACAATCAGTAGGTATCCTCAATTCACACTTTCCTTCCTAAGGGGTCATCCATTAATTACATCACACGTTTAGGGGGAGGGAGGGGGTCAAGAAAATGTGACATATTGTGACATGGGGGAGGGGGGAGACACAAACTTTGTGACGTCACTTTAACTTCATCAGTAACCGATTTTTTTTTAATTATTTTATCCGCTGTACATTTAAATAACAAGTTCTTAAAAGGATAATCGTTTTTATTCGTTTAATTTTCTTTTCTATTTTATTTTATATTTATATCGTCAAAAATATTTTGATAAAATATTAATAATACTTAGGTACTTACTTAAATCGATTTGGCGATTTCGTAGAAAAAATGTGACGTCACACTAGGGGGGAGGGGTTTGCCAAATGTGACCAAGTGTGACAAGGAGGGGGGAGGGGTCAAAAAACCTAGAAATTCGTTTGACGTAATTAATGGATGACCCCTAATAAGTTAAGACGTTGATAATGTTCACTAAGAAAGGCCTGTAGAAAACATTACTATGTATGTATACCTAGTCCTACGTGTAGCATTTTGCTAAAAAATTTCGGATTCCACCTGAGAACATATAACAAACGAATACTTTATTAAGTTTGGATGCGAAAATGGAACAAAAATTACTTGCATTTTATAAAAGTTCAACATTATGTACAAATAGCCCCTCGCCTATTCGAAGTGCCCCTCCCTCGCAAAAATCGGCAGATTGTTTTGTACAGAAAATGACAGCCAAGGCGTCTCCAGTTACTAAATGCTCTAAGCTCTACTGGCGTTAATGTGGATGCGGAAATGGAACAAAAGTTATGTGAATTTAAAAATTGTATTGTATAAGAGAGCTTTTGTTTTTAGATATGGAGGCCACCAGTATGGAATGTGGGTTGGCCAGTTAGGGGATGGAAGAGCGCATATTCTTGGAGAATACATAAATAGGTATTTCAGCTACATTCTTCTGTCTCTTCTAGTGAAAATTTGCTGCCTGTCCTCCGTATCATCCTTTTTTCTTATTGTGTGTATGATATTGCAGTTCATATAGTTTAGCAACCACTTCGATCAATTTATATGGCAGAACATGTTGGTTTTGAGCCCACATTTTTATCCGACCTGGCTGGAATCCGTGCATTGCATGTATAGGAATTTGACGCTTATGGTGACATCCACACTTGCCTAGCCAGTGCAGGGTTAGCTCGGAGACCAAACGTTAGACGGACTCCAGTGATCATAGTTTATGTTTATAGACTCGGTGAACGTTGGCAGCTACAGTTGAAGGGATCTGGGCTAACGCCGTATTCACGAGCGCACGATGGCCGAGCAGTTCTCCGGGCCGCTTTGAGGGAGATGATTGCTTGTGAAGCTTGCCATTTCTTAGGCATACCCACAGTGAGAGCGGCGGGGCTTGTCGGTAAAGTATTGTTTAACGATAACATTTTTGTTTGGCTTTTTGTAACGGAACATTTTGTAGGAGTACTAGCCATCTTGCCCATCCTAATATTAGCCGTATGGACAATTTTTGTTGTAATTAAGTTGTTGTCAAGTTGTCAAAACTTAGACAAGAAAACTTCTTAAAAAGTTGAACCTTAACGCTAAGGCTGTCTGGAAGAGATCGCTTACAGCGATAAGACCGCCCTTCATTTACATTAAAAATCTGTCGATGAATTTTTCTTTTGGTTTTTGTGTCTTTATTCATTAATCATGCAAACACTAAGTATAAGTTTACAGCTGCAGCCAAGGCACTTATACTGTTAATACATACATCCTGCTAAGGCCCAGCCATACAAATGAAAAATCTAAAATTTGCCACTGAAATTTGAAGCTATAGTGTAAGGAATAGAGTTGTTTTTGCGTTGATTAGAAAATTGAACCAAACAAAGGAAAAGCGACTCTGTTCCAATTGAATAGGATTTAAATTTCATCGAACTGAAGACGTACTATAGGTAGGACCTTGGGCCTTAGGAGGATACATATATGTAGTCAGCATCATAAAATTAGTACACGTGTATTACATACATTATACACTTACTTGTAGTAAGCGACGAAGCAGTGATCCGAGACGTCTATTTCACTGGCAATCCGAATCGCGAGCGAGCGGCCATTCTGCTCCGGCTCGCCGAGTGCTGGTTCCGCTTTGGCTCGCTGGAAATACTGGCGAGGAATGGGGAACTCGCTGTACTGAGACAGCTCGGCGACTTTATTATAAAGGTTATTTATATAAAAAATACTTATTTATTCCATATATCTAATTTCGACAAAAAATGTATTGTATTGATTGTATTAAATATTAAGCTCATGTCTTGAGTTTTCTATCATTGTCCCAGTCTTCTAATCTCATAATTTAAGGCAGCATGGGGTCTGCTCGTCAACGTAATCACAAGAATTTTCTCAGGCTCTAGTTTTAGTCGATAGCGATTATCATCTGGGCCCAGTTTTATAAAGTTACAAGTTACAGGTTACAAGAGTACAGGCTACAGGCACCTGTAATGCACTGTGTACGGCTACAGGTGTTTTATAAATACACATAGATAATTACAGTTGTAAAGCACCACGGTCAATCTCGATTACATGTGAAATTTACAGGTGCGAAGGACATCACTATTTAAAAAAAATGTCTGTCATAGAATTCATAGATACTCTGTGCTCTACTAAATGCTGTGTTATTGTTTGCTGTTAAGTATTGGAAAAATGGCCAGAAATGAAGGAGTAATCGAGTGGTTGAGAGCGGTGTTTGATGCCAAGGATATACTTTTCGGGCCGTTTTCAGATTCAGATTAAGTTAGATTTAATGAAATATTTACCTAAGAAGGAAATAAGTACTGTTTCACATTACAATGTATCGTTTCGGTAGTGGCTCAAAGATAAGTACGCTGTGTATCGAAAATTATGACTAGTACACTTTACCATAATGTGAATGCACTATACTTAAATAAAGAGACGAATGCTAATAAATCAACGACAAATATCGGCACCAATCCCTTTCCGTTCCCTAGTAGATAAAATAAAACGAATCATCAATAAAATCAATATCAAACATATTGTCACTTCATTTCCTATTTACTATATATTTCAGATACATTAACAAAAACTGATAAGGTCAGTGCATGGAAAAGTATGCATGCCCTGGCGCAATCTTTGGCGTTAGTGCCTAACAATAAAGAGTACAGTTTAAAATCTCTCAGAAAACGAATAACTTTAATTAAACTTAAGAATTACGAGCAAAAGAGCGAATCAGACACACTACAAGTAGCTGCTGTTGTGCTGTTACAGGACTCAAGACGTATGTCAGTTTTTGTTACAAGTTTACCAAACTGCACTTGTAATTTACAATATTTTTATAAAACGCTTGTTCGATTATAAGTTTAAAACTATTAATCTCCCATATTTTCGTCTATGGTTGAGCTACAGGCACTTGTACCTGTAACCTGTAAAATTGTAACACGGTACTTTTATAAAACGCAAATTGTAAAAAACGGAGGAAGTGTTGCCAGTAAACGCCTGTAAACTTGTAACTTGTAACTTTATAAAACTGGGCCCAGGTCTTCTAACCCGGAGGGGACACTAGAATATTTTTTTAAATACTTAATTAAGTACTTTATTTTTTTCAGGAGCATTTTCCGGATATTCAACTCTCGGACGAAAATCGTTTCATAAGGCTGTTCTCCGAAGTCGCACATCGGACGTTGGATCTTGTGGCCAAATGGCAAGGTGACCTTAATTTATTAACATCTTAGTTTGCTCATGTATATTATTCCCTGTCACTTCAACCACAGAATTCAATATTTTATTTTTATTTCGAGAAACATTGTAATAACAATCTTAGTATTTATGTGATCAGTTTGAGTGCCAGAATTAAATCTAACATCTGTGCTATGTAAACACTTTATTGTACGGAAGAGAAGAATAGAGGTACATCAGATAGAACATAAAGTAGTACAAAGGTGAACTTATCCCTAAGAAGGATCTCTTTCAGTTAACATATAGGCACCTAAGGAGTTATTAAAGCTATACCTAGAGTAGCATATAGATGTGCGAAACAAAGATATGGAAATAGGAAAGTCGTGAAGTTTTGAGATGTCATTATGCTAGAACACCTCTGTAATTAATAATTTCAGGTTTGGTGAGCTACACAACCTGCAAAATGCGTTTTGCAGTAAAAAGGCAAAAAATTTAATCTCACTTTTTTAAATCACTATTCGAGTATTAGATTGACAAAGAATTTGAATTAGGAAGATCGTCCTCAAATATTTATTTATTTTCTAGGCTTTGGATTCACCCACGGCCTACTAAACACGGATAATATGAGTATTCTGGGAATCACATTGGACTACGGTCCATTTGGCTTCGTCGACTCGTACGACGGTGGCTTTGTAGCCAACTGCTCCGATGGCGAGGGGAGATATTCACTGGCTAAACAACCTGACGTATGGATTCCTACTTCTATTTTTGTTTACATTATAAATGTGAAAGTGCTTATTGAAATAATGTTTGTTATGCTCTTAGGTAGTTGTGTGGAATGTTGGACAGCTGGCGAATGCACTGAAGCCACTGTTAACTTCTTCTCAGCAAGTTCACATGGCGCATATATTGAAGACATTGGATACATACTGCAAGAATAAAATACTGTAAGAACCTAACCTCAACATATTCAGAAGAAAACAAGTTAATTAACCCATATATTAGTATTGTTTTGTTTATTTTTAGGGAAACGTTCCTTTTGAAAATTGGCTTGAAAGAAGAAAAATGGGGAGATGAGCAACTGATCGAAAAATTACTAGATATGATGCAGAAAACTGGAGCTGACTTCACGGCTACATTCAGGCAACTTACAGAGGTCAGATCAACCAAAATATAGTATTCTATCTCCCTCTAATTGAGAATTATATTTCCTATGAGTTGGTGGGTTCTGCCTTTTTTTTTCTTTTTGCCCTGGGCGTATCTCAATAATTTGAGAACTCTCGGTCTTTTATAGTTTAGGTACTAGATATAATTGCGCCTGTTTTAGGTTACCCTCCCGATTCCAGATATTTTGAATTTGTATTGTTGTTTGAATTTTGAACTTAACATGTATTATTTTATTTTGCAGTTGGAACCTTGCGAAATGGTTAACGAAACTAAACTGAATGAGAAATGGTCACTGAAGCGCTTGTCCTCGCATGCTTCGTGGGGCTGCTGGTTAGACCAATACCGTGAAAGACTGGATAAAGAAGCAGGTTAGAGTTAGACCAAGCTGTCTGTCTTACAGTTTACATAACCAGTTGATGCTTGTTGAAAGGAAATATTAGTCACAATCGAGTAAAATCGTCAGCAGTTTAGTTGGTAAACCGATACGCCTCTAAAGAATAAGTTCAAAACTTCAACGTGGTATAATTTTATATTATGTTTTTAACCCTCAGTTGACGCGAGCTCTGCTGGAGTATTCGAAGACGAGCGCCGCAGACGCATGCTCGGTGTGAATCCAGCGTATGTGCCGCGGAACTGGTTGCTGCAGGAAGCAGTAAACGACGCTGAAAAGAATGACTTTCGAAAGGTATTCTCATCATGGAGTCAGTGGTGTAGTTACCCATAGGCGAAGCGTACCCTCGCCCATAGCCTTGCGGGAGCTAACTTTTTTTATTACCTTGGGCAATACACATTGAATAAACCGGGCAAGTGCGAGTCGGACTCGCGCACGAAGGGTTCCGTACCATAATGCAAAAAAAGGCAAAAAAAAACGGTCACCCATCCAAGTACTGACCCCGCCCGACGTTGCTTAACTTCCGTCAAAAATCACGTTTGTTGTATGGGAGCCCCACTTAAATCTTTATTCTGTTACTACAGAGTCAACTTTAGGTTTTTGGTTTGTTTCAGGCGCGTTTTCTATTGGATGTCATGCGTCGTCCTTATGATGTACAGCCAGAAGCCGAGGCTCGGGGGTTTGCATCGCAACCGCCACAGTGGGCATACGCCCTTAAAATAAGCTGTTCTACTTAAGAAAAACAATATATTGTTGCTGTGTTGCTGTAATAGCAAAGAATGGCATATATTTCATTATAATGGCATTTGATATTAGATACATGTATTGTTGTTTTAGTAGGTATTACTAATAGTTGAAACTCCATCTGTTGTATTAATTAAATGCTAGATTAAGACTAATGTTACAGCAATGACAAAGTGGGGCAAAGTCATGATCATGTTCAATTCGGTGCAAAAATTGTTTGACCGGCTATATTTACCATACCTGTTCCAGTTTGACATCCATTGGATGCATATTCTATTCGTTGAGGACATCACTATGTTGGTATGTTGACATCACTAAACATCCATTAGTGTCACTGTCACTGTCAAATTTTGACAACCAAATCCATTGCACATTGCACAACATTTCAACAAAAAACTTGTTTACAAAATCGTACCAATTTCTGTCATATCAAAATATCGTCGCATGATGATATGCAAGATATAATCGCTATTGCAAAAGCTCTCAATTATAACCGGATATTTCCATGAAGCGGGCGTTTTGCGTGTTCGCCGCTCTCCTTAACGATAGCAGTGTGCGAGCGGTTTCTAAGATGAAATTGATGAGTAACTTTAAGGAGTGGAAGTTTAAATATCCACCGAATTATGCGGAGCTTCCTATTGATGAAAACCCGGCGTACAACGAGCCCGTAGCTGTTAAGAATGCTGTGTTTTCTAAGGTAGGCATTGTCAAGTTATTTTTTTTTACATAGCATTAACTTGCGAATAAAACATTATAATTATTTTTTGTATACTGCACCATAAGTAATAGATATTGTACTTATGCACGTGAGCACAGAATAAATAACAGTACTACTGTACAGAAAGGAAACTTCCTTCAAAACCATCATGGATCATGCTATCCCTTTCTAATATATGGCACTATCCCTTTCGGCTATTTAGGGTTGTCAAAATTCAAGTAATTATCTTATCAGTGGTTGTGCAGGCACAAGGAAGTTAAGTGGTGCCAACCCTAATAATTGCTCGGAGCAATGCTGAGCCAAGCGGAGCCGAGTTTGGCCGAAGTCAGGAGTTTCGCACCCCTGACGTGAGCCAGCCAGATTTTTGGTATTTTTGGTTGTTTTCGAGCGATCTTGCCATAATTCAATAACCACTTAGTTATTTTTCTAGTTAAAGTTCTAAACTGGTGATTAACTAAATGAATTTATGGGTGGATACCATAAATCTGCCTGGAGCTTTAGTATGCAAACTAAAAAATAAACACTAGTGTAACACCCTTGAATGCAGGTTAGCTAGAAATGTCTCTGAAGTAGTTAATGATAATATTTTCCATCCATAAAATATTAAGAAATAAAATGTAAGTACAAAAATTAATCGTGGTTCATGTTTTCTTCTTTAAGTTCACAATAAATTCCTTTTTTATAATTCCAGGTACCAACTGAGCCGTTAACAGGCAACATCCGCCTAGTCTGCGCATCGGAGGATGCCCTGAAAGACCTGTTTGATCTGGATCCCAGTGTGGCGGAGTCCGAGGACTTTATCAACTTTGTCGCTGGGAAGTACCAGCCGCCGGGAGGACTGAGTGTTAGCCATAGGTAAAAGAAGGTTCTCATCAAAATTAAGAAACAAAATAATTAAACCTTGCTTTCACAAAGTAGTGGCTGTTTATTTTTATTACACTCACTGCAGCACTGCTCTGGGCTGAAAGATCTTAATACAAAGTATGGTTAATTATAAGTTACACTAATATACACACACACACACACACACACACACACACATTAATAATATACACTAATATTGTGGGTTCTGTATTCGCTGTTGTGTCAATAAACACATCTTTTCTTTCACTAATTGCCACAACAAACATGTAAACTGTTTGTAACTTCAATATATCTATTTGATTAGCTACCTGTAGCACGATAGAATTCATTTCCCATTGGCTGAATTGTTTAAACCTCAAATCAATAGGATCATCATTTTCAAACATCTATCATTTAAATTAATGATTTTATTTATTTATTTATTTATATAGCCCTTTATTCTGAACATGATTGTTGGTTTTTAGTTTTGAATGTTTATATGAAGTCTCTTGGTTCAGTGTGCCTGTCGGCAAAGGCCTCCTCCAACTCCTTCCAGTATTTCCTCTCTCTTGCCACCCTTGTCCAGAGTGGTCCCACTGTGAGTATAATTTCGTCTTCCCATCGTGTTAATTGAGGGCCTTGCGATCTTGATCCATCTGTAGGGTGCCACATGAGAATTCTTTGGCTCCACTTCTCTGTTTTGCATCTTATAGTGTGGCCTGCCCACCTCCATTTTTGCCTGTCTATGTGGGTGAGGATGTCTGTCACTTTTGTTCTGGTTCTTATGTCAGAGCTGCGGTTTCTATCCTGTAATTTTACACCGAGCATGCTCCTCTCCATAGCTCTCTGGCACTTTGCAAGTTTATCTCGTTGTTTTTTAGTAAGAGACCAAGTTTCGCAGCCATAGGTTAGACATGGAAGCACACATGTGTTAAAAGTTTTGCTTTTTATCCGTATACCAAGGTTGCTTTTCATGATTTCTTTGAGTGACCAATATTTGCTCCAGCCGGATGCATGAATTAATGATTTTACTGTTAGACAAAACTACATATTATTTAGACACATTTTTGTGGGTTGTATCTTTTTAATAATGTTGAATTAAGGACTAAGCACATTCTACATATCTTCTGTTCTGGGTTTCCATGGATATGTGGATATATGTAAATACTTATGTCTGGAATCTAGTCAGCTATAAAAGTTTAGGCATTAAGTTTACTCTACCTACTATTGAAAATGTAATCATACTTATATACATACATACATCACTGGCACAGTGACCCAAAAAGGATCTTGGCCTCTGACACAAGAGAGCGCCATTCTGCCCTATTCTGCGCCACTTCACGCCAGTTGGGTATTCCAAGCGCGGACAGGTCTTTTTGGGCTTCGTCACTCCAGCGGTATCTGGGACGCCAAGACGCACGTTTTCCCCCCGGATGCCCCACATACGCTCTTCTCACAGCACGATCCTCCCCCATCCTCTCCAGGTGACCAAGCCAGCGGAGTCGTGTGGCTTTGATCTCGCCATCGTAAATAACAATTGAACAAAAACAAATACTGGTTTATTGATATTTATAAATTTTATAATGTTGTATTTCAGGTATGGGGGTTACCAATTTGGCTTCTGGGCCGATCAATTGGGTGACGGCAGAGCCCACGTTCTTGGTGAATATGTTAACAGGTAATAATATCAAGATTGTTTGTAATTTGTTAATTGTTAAATATAAAACAATATCTGGGAGACTGAGCTTTGCTCGGAAAACATATAATAACTTAAAAATGCGCGTTTTCCCAGAGATAAGACCTAGCTAGATCGATTTATCGTCCCCGAAAACCCTCATATAACAAATTTCATCGAAATCCCTGAAGATCCCCGAAGAAAAAAATCACCGAGATCCCAGAAATATATATATAAACAAGAATTATAATGTAGATATGTTTAAAACAGGACACTTCTTTCTTAAAGTTGAAAATAGCTTGAAATATGTTTTCACAGAAGTTTTTGTATAAAAAATATATTTTTACAAATTTTTCTACCAAACTTTTTTTTTTCAGCAAGGGTGAAAGCTGGCAACCCCAGCTAAAGGGATCCGGTGAGACCCCGTACTCGCGCTTCGGCGACGGCCGCGCTGTGCTTCGCTCGAGTGTCCGCGAGATGCTAGCCTCAGAGGCTATGTACGGTCTTGGCGTGCCCACTACCCGAGCCGCCGCTTTGGTGGGTAAGACTTCTTTTACTCTGTGCTCCGCCATTTTGAAAAAGTTCCAAAAATTGAATCAATAACAGGGGTGCGTAACTCCCGACTTCGGCCAAACTCGGCTCCGCTCGGCTCAGCATTGCTCCGAGCAATTATTAGGGTTGGCACAGCATGACGTCCCTTTGCGTGCACGACCACAGATAAGATAATAGCTTGAATTTTGACAACCCTAAATAGCCGAAAGGGATAGTGCCATATATTAGAAAGGGACAGCATGATTCCACCCTGAACCGCTGTCAAACTTCGGTTTTGTAGGAAGTTTCCTTTCTGTACGATAGTACTATTATTTATTCTGTGTCAATATATTATAATCATAATCATAATCATAATCTTTATTGTTTGTGAGAAATGGGTTATTACGCAAAACTCTGCATAGAGGGCGTCACAAGCACAATCAAAGGGCCTACCGCGAAATACGAAAATCGAAAGTTCGGTTTCTGTGTCTCCATCACTCTGGCCTATTCAATCGATAGAGAGGCAGATAACGAAATTTCGATTTTCACGTTTCCCCGTAGGCCACCTGTAGACAAACCGCCTTTATGTCATAGTGAAAACTTGTCAAAAAACTGTTTAAGGCCGAGTATGTATAAGTTACTCTTCTTCTTCTTCGTTACACTCTTGACAGAGTGGTCGTGGCCATTATGTAGACCAGCGGTTCTCAAACCTTTTTGGTGACGGAACCCTTTTGGAAAGCGAAATATTTGACGGAACCCCAAATTAAAAATTTTCGTTCGTCACTGTGGACCAGATGTACCTATAGAAGTGCTGGTTATTTTCTTATAATTACAAGTATTTTCGCGGAACCCCAACGGAGGCTTTGCGGAACCCTAGGGTTCCGCGGAACACACTTTGAGAATGGCTGATGTAGACTTTTGAGCGACTTGTTTAACGACGCGTCGCCATTCCTCCCGTAGAGCTGCTTTCCATGAGCATTCGCTTACTGTGGCCGACACACTGGCTTTGATTTGGTCGGTCCATATAAGTTACTCTATGGCACACCCCGGACACTGGCGATCAAATGTATGAAACAAACGCGTTCCTAATACGAACACGTCTAAGCTCGTGTAGGTGAACGCGTACTATGCTTGTGTGAGTGAGATAAGACGTGCGAGGGTTCTCGCCATTTTGTTGTCAAGTTCGATGACCTCAATGACTCAAAACTCATTGCGCGAATTAGGAAGAAATAAGAATCGTATTATGCTAAGGTGGGTATCTAAGCTCGATTTATACCAGGGACCGTTACCGGTATAACTAAAAATCAAAATATCTCATAAAATTCACAATATTTTTTTGTTATTATAGAATAGTATTTAGGTAACGATAATGATTTATCAGATCAGCTAAATTTAGTGCAAAAATAAACATAAACAACCGTGATACCGAAATTGAATACCGGTTAATTTATATGAAAAATATACCGGTATTCGGTCCCTGATTTATACAATAGTTTCCTATTTTGAATCAGTATAAACGAAGTAACAAAATTTTTGTAAGGAAATCAGGCCACCAAAATATTACGTAAGTTGAAAACATGATTTTTTGTTCATATAGATATTGTGTTGTTTTCAGTGTGATCTGATAGGTTTTGTAAATATTTATTTAATATGTGAATATTTTACGTGGCCTCCGCTCTGCGCACCGCGTCGTCGCGTCCTTGCCAGCCGGTAACTGTGAGGTAACCGAGAGCGGGTGGGCGGCACTTTCAACGGGAGGCAGGGAGTGTCCATACTGTACGTTAGTACTCTTTATTATACTGTGTCTATTATGGTTTACTAAACAACATAGTGCTGCACTCTGGCGGCAGTACATTGAACTAATACTCCCTATTGAGAAATATGAGCGTCCATAATATAATTTGGCTACAAATATAATGACCACCAAAAAATACTTTGGTACCCTAAATAAAAAAATCATGCTTACCAAAAAAAATTACTGAACACCAAAAAAATAAGGCCTAAAATTACAAATGTACCACCATTTTAATTACGACTGCACTTCAAATTGTATTCGAATACCAAATATATTGAATGATTACCAAAAATCATTAATGATCACCAAATCTTGAAGACCAAATAAATGCGATATTTTCACCTAAATAAACCACTATGATACCAAAAAATTTATACATATTACCAAATAAAGTAAAATGATGCCAAAATTACTAGCCCCTCCCGCTCAACCCCCGTACCCCGCACCGCATAACTTAGGTAGGCATACTGAAATGCTACTAGAAAAGTATGTTAGGTTAGGTTTGTACTGCTATCAGTTAAGTGGGCTAGGTTAACACTGCGACCCTTACAGAAACGAATTGCTACTAGAAAAGTGGGTTAGGTTAGGTTTAAACTGCGACCCTTACAGAAAAGAAATGCTACTAGAAAAGTGGGTTAGGTTAGGTTTGAACTGCGAACCTTACAGAAACGAAATGCTACTAGAAAAGTGGGTTAGGTTAGGTTTGAACTGCGAACCTTACAGAAACGAAATGCTACTAGAAAAGTGGGTTAGGTTAGGTTTGAATTGTGACCCTTACAGAAACGAAATTCTACTAGAAAAGTGGGTTAGGTTAGGTTTGAACTGCGACCCTTCCAGATAAGAAATGCTACTAGAAAAGTGGGTTAGGTTAGGTTTGAACTGCGAACCATACAGTAAACGAAATGTTACTAGAAAAGTGGGTTAGGTTAGGTTTGAACTGCAACCCATACAGAAACGAAATGCTACTAGAAAATTTTGCTTTGCTTTAATAGGATAGCAAGATTTAAAAATTTGGTTATAATTTTACATTAAAATGGAGTTCTAATTTTGGTGGTCATTTACTATTTTTGGGTTTACAATGATTATTTTGGTGTCATTTTATTTAATAGGATAGCACGATGTAAAAATTTGGTTCTCAATTGACATTAAATTGGGGTTTGAAATTTGGTAATTATTTACAATTTTTGGGTTAATAATGATTAATTTGGTGTCATTTCCTTTAATAGGATAGTAAAATGTAATAAAATTGGTAATCATTTCACATTAAAATGGTGTTACAATTTTGGTGATCATTCATTATTTTAGGGTGGTAAAGTAGATTTTTTTGGTATTAAATTTTATTAAATCTGGTGATCAGTTAAATAGCAGCCATATAATTTTAATATAAAAGCTAGTGATATAGCTGATGGATCTGATTAGAAAAATTAGAAGTATACATATTTCCAGAGTAATTGATATAAAATGCAAAACTCATGCCATATCTTCCGTCGCAAGTTTCGCGCCTTGCGCCATGGATTCTGTTTTCTTTTAAATTTCTGGCTTTAGTCCTCTTAATCCGTGGAGCGCCCCAGTTTTACCGTAGTATGGAACTCCTATACTAGTTACCAGCACGCGTGTGACAGTAGGGCGCTCCACGGGTTAATGAATAATATTTATATATTTTATATCAGTGAGTGACGACCACATGGTATGGCGCGACAAGACGTACTCCGGACGAGCGAAGCAAGAGCGAGCGGCTATAGTGATGCGAGTGTGCCCTGCCTGGTACAGACTTGGCTCTTTTGAGATACTCGATAAGAGGAAGGAGCCTGACACTATGAAGACACTTTTCGAGTTCATTATAAAGGTAAATTAGTTATATACTTGGACCGTTTTGGCTCTAAAGTAAGGACGCTAAGCACGAAGAATTTTTGATGCTAAGCTGACGCTAAGGGGCTGTCCATAGATTACGTCATCGATTTTTGACCCCCCCTCCCCCTAAAATCATCCATAAATCATGCTTCGAATGGTCATTTGTTTCTTTTTAAAAATAAAAGAATGTCTCCTTTAAGTAAAATGAGCCAGCTTAAGGATTTAAGGTAGTTTCCCTCCAGGGCCCGACTTATCTTTCCACACTGTATTTCTGCACTTTTAAATTGATTTTAAGCATCATAGTTGTGCTTCATAGCATTGTTCGCAGACGTTTCTGCTTGACACGAAACTAATTGTGCTTGTTGCAGCACCATTTCCCCTCAATAGATAGTGAGGATGAAGACAGATTCGTCAAGTTCTACACAGAGGTCGCTCACAAGAATTTAGACATGGTGGCGGCTTGGCAAGGTATATAAATCAATCAATATCATAGTCTAATAAAACATAGTCTTCTCTTCCCAGAGTGACACAAGCCCACGTCACAATAACATGGCCGCTATATATAGCGCTATCGCATATTATCATATAGCGCTGTCGCATGATGACGTAGGCTTGTGTCAGTCAGGTGACCTAGAAAAGACGGGAAGAGAGTACCAGGCGGAGTATATTATTATACCATGATTAATATCTGAACTAATATCATATAAATAATTGCTTGGTTGCTTAAAACATTGTAGTCTCAAGTTTTCACAGATTTTGTAATAAACAGAGTGTTTCTCGCTAAGTGAGATACTGAAGGGAAATCAGATTCTCTAAAACATACTACATATAAAGATACAAGGAAACATTTTTCTTCTTCATGATAACATGATAACCTTTATTTCTTACAAAAAATTGGTATGCCTAGTAAAAAATTTAGTCAGGTGTGAGAAGATATACTTTTAAGGAAAAAAATAAATAAATAAAATACTTTAGGTACGATTCTAGCATTTGGCACTGGAGGCTGGCCACTTTTTATCTCTGTTTATACACCGTGTTTTTTTTTATTTCTGTTAATTTCAGGGGTGCATTCCTGAGCTTAAATCAACTAACTTTCTCAAAGACACCGATATTCTAATTAACTCCATTTCGGAGATAATCAATAATTTATTTTTATCCTATAAGGCCTCTACAAGCGTGTACGCTTGCCTTAGGGCCGGTTTACATATTGATTAGTGTTTAGAATGAGTTCATGCATTTGCTACTAAACTTAAGTACAATCTCGGTCGATCGATGTTCGAAATGTCACAGATTTCAATTGTTTGGTTGAGTTAATATGCTACATTTAATTACTTTTTAAACAATTTTTTTTTCAATAATAGCAAAAAGAAAAAAAATTTTTTTTTTTGAAAATTAACTATTCCATTTAGTTCTCTTAAACGTACTTAATCATACCCCGAAGTTAACGGAATTCAATAAAAACACGGTGTATAAAATCTCTTTTCATTACAAAAAACGTCAATTTTCGCGCGCGGCCACAGCCCAATAACACCTTCGTGCATTCAGAGCGGTTACCGCGGAAACCGAAATTCGCAAATTGCGGGGATCTTTCTCTTTTACTCCAATGAAGGCGTAATTAGAGTGGCAGAGAAAAATCCCCGCAATTTGTGAACTTCGATTTTCGCGGTTATAGCTGACGAGGTTCACAATTACGGACACCATAGGCGTAGCGTTTAAAGGGTTAATTACGGTAACATTATGTAGTTTATTTTTCACTCCCCAGGTGTGGGCTTTACACACGGCGTCCTAAACACAGACAATGTGAGCATCTTAGGCGTGACCATAGACTACGGTCCGTATGGGTTCATAGACCACTACTACGGGAGCTACGTGCCTAACACATCTGACGACCTCGGCCGCTATGCTTTTGACAGACAACCTCAGGTTAGTATAGTATTTAGTTTATGGTGTAGGCTTCACTCACTTTCTAAGCACAGACAAAGTGAGCCTAGGTGTGACCATAGACTACGGTCCGTATGGGTTCATAGACCACTACTACGGGAGCTACGTGCCTAACACATCTGACGACCTCGGCCGCTATGCTTTTGACAGACAACCTCAGGTTAGTATAGTATTTAGTTTATGGTGTAGGCTTCACTCACTTTCTAAGCACAGACAAAGTGAGCCTAGGTGTGACCATAGACTACGGGCCGTATGGGTTCATAGACCACTACTACGGGAGCTACGTGCCTAACACATCTGACGACCTCGGCCGCTACGCTTTTGACAGACAACCTCAGGTTAGTATAGTATTTAGTTTATGGTGTAGGCTTCACTCACTTTCTAAGCACAGACAATGTGAGCATCTTAGGCGTGACCATAGACTACGGTCCGTATGGGTTCATAGACCACTACTACGGGAGCTACGTGCCTAACACATCTGACGACCTCGGCCGCTATGCTTTTGACAGACAACCTCAGGTTAGTATAGTATTTAGTTTATGGTGTAGGCTTCACTCACTTTCTAAGCACAGACAAAGTGAGCCTAGGTGTGACCATAGACTACGGGCCGTATGGGTTCATAGACCACTACTACGGGAGCTACGTGCCTAACACATCTGACGACCTCGGCCGCTACGCTTTTGACAGACAACCTCAGGTTAGTATAGTATTTAGTTTATGGTGTAGGCTTCACTCACTTTCTAAGCACAGACAACGTGAGCATCTTAGGTGTGACCATAGACTACGGCCCGTATGGGTTCATAGACCACTACTACGGCAGCTACGTGCCAAACACATCTGACGACCTCGGCCGCTATGCTTTTGACAGACAACCTCAGGTTAGTATAGTATTTAGTTTATGGTGTAGGCTTCACTCACTTTCTAAGCACAGACAAAGTGAGCCTAGGTGTGACCATAGACTACGGGCCGTATGGGTTCATAGACCACTACTACGGGAGCTACGTGCCTAACACATCTGACGACCTCGGCCGCTACGCTTTTGACAGACAACCTCAGGTTAGTATAGTATTTAGTTTATGGTGTAGGCTTCACTCACTTTCTAAGCACAGACAACGTGAGCATCTTAGGTGTGACCATAGACTACGGCCCGTATGGGTTCATAGACCACTACTACGGCAGCTACGTGCCAAACACATCTGACGACCTCGGCCGCTATGCTTTTGACAGACAACCTCAGGTAATCATAATCATTTATTCATTGCATCCATGGTATTTAAATAACTTATTATATGCTTTATACACGGTTGCTAAAAATAAGTGCAATTCCGTTTCCAGGGAGGTTTTGGAATTATACTGAGCAACTTTTACTATGGGATTGACCCCGAAATCGCGAAAAAAAAATGAATCATATACGATTATTTACATTCTTTTGCTTTCATAAGTAACAGTTACTGTTGGCAACTGTCAAAGGTTTGCATAGATGGCGCCATCATAGCTTGTCCCTTTTTCTATGAGATTTGGCTTGAAGGGCTGGCATCCAGGGTATTAAAAAAACAAAAATCTGACACAATTCTAGGGATTGACAGGGCAAGCTATGATGGCGCCATCTGCTAAAAACTTCCACCGGCCAACCCCATTAAAAGACACGTGATCGCGTAGTTTTTTCTGATGCTAAAAAAATTAACTATAACAATTCTCATTTTTCTCAATAGATCCTGTTGTGGAACTTGGAAAAATTCGCTCTCGCGTTGGAACCCATCCTTCCAGAGGATCAGAAGCAGAAGATTAAAGAATTTGAAGCCACATTAGAAGACTATGTCAAGAGGAAAGTGCTGTAAGGTTTTTTTTTAATTTATTTATTACATAAAAAATTTTACAATAAAAACATGCGAAACATTATTAAATTAAAAATAATTATGTTGGCGCGATCTAGTAGTCCTTAAAATTGACTATAGCGCCATCTGTTTGTACATCCTTAACAACAATGTTTCCCCAGGTCCACATACCTTCTGAAACTGGGTCTGAAAGAAATTCAAGATGGCGACGGAGCTCTGATAGAGGACTTCCTCAATCTGATGCAGGATACCATGGCGGATTTCACCTGCACATTTCGACAGTTAGCTGAGGTAAGTTCATATTATAATTCAAGATGGCAACGGAGCTCTGATAGAAGACCTCAGTTTGATGCAGGATACCATGGCGGACTTCACCAGCACATTTCGACAGTTAGCTGAGGTAAGTTAGTATTATAATTCAAGATGGTAACGGAGCTCTGATAGAAGACCTCAGTTTGAAGCAGGATACCATGGCGGACTTCACCTGCACATTTCGACAGTTAGCTGAGGTAAGTTAGTATTATAATTCAAGATGGCAACGGAGCTCTGATAGAAGACCTCCATTTGATGCAGGATTCCATGGCTGACTTCAACGGCACCTTCCGACAGTTAGCTGAGGTAAGTTCATATTCGTCATAGACAAAATAGACTCTGACTACGTTAACTTTGCACAAACTTGGCAGTATAAGCACATATAAGCTCCGTACTTGACGTATAGTGCGTAGTTTTGTAACAGAGCCCGGCGGCTAATCCTATTGTCTATTGTTAAGTAGAATTTGGCACCTGAGCGCGGGCTAGTCCAACGCTCAAAAAACCAGTGTAGGTGCGCTCTCCGATAACGCGCCTTTGTTACGCATCTCGATGACACATTTTAGACTGGTTCTGTAGTGTTCGACTCGCCGGCACTCAGTAACCGAATTACGCAGGTTTTTATGCAGGTGGTTGTGGCACGTGGCACGAGCGGTTTTACTTAACAATAGACAATAGGATTAGCTCGGGCTCAGTTACAAAACTACGAACTATACCACTTTACGTGAATCGTGGTCCGACTCTAATACTATTAAGATGCTTGGGCGAATCAACTCTCGTTGTTATGATTACGGTTAGTTAATCCAGGAGACAAAAAACTCTTAAAAGCCTGATTTTATGATAGGTACATTATATTTACTAAATAAACAGGCGTTTTTGTGGTAGTTATATAATATAAGCCCATCATGGCGGAACTTCAAACTTCAACATTTATTCAGTAAATAGGCCACAGGGACACTTTTATACGTCAACATTGAATTTACATACAAGCAACAATCATATAGCTCAATAGTGGGACCGGATTTTTGCACTATAAGTTTTGATAATTCTAAAGTTGAAAAAGTGATACTTATCTGATATGGGACATATTTTTAAGCATATTTGCAATATATGATGAAAAGTTAGAACGAGCGTTAAATATAAATTAGGTATTTATATATTTTTAGTAATGATTTTTTAATATTGAATTAAAGTGCAATGTTTAAGTTCCATTGTTTATAATATGTATGACGCTTTATAATGTAAAATTATTAGAATTTTTTTTAACGTGCTTCTTTATCAAACTACAATTAGCTTATTATTTTGTCGATATTGAATTAAAGTTTAATAAATCCACAACAACATATCTCATTTTTTAAGTTAATAGGCAAGCTAAAAAGCTAGAAGAATAAGATATATGCTCTAGAATTAATATGCGTTTTTTGTCCTATAAGATCTAATATTGAATTAGAGTCTGTAAAAATAAGTCTATTACTATAAAATAATATACGCAGCCATATTATGGAAAGTAAGAAATTTCTGCGTGTAGCTTGCATTGTAATAGTAAAATCTAGTTAAAAAGGCGCGAAATTCATACATACGCCGCGCTGGTCCGTCAGTCGCCGGCGCGGCGCTCGAGAGCCTATCATAGCCTACCTATACTTCGCCCCTCGCCCCACCTCCCGCTCAGTAACACTGTCTGTCTTTTCTTATCATTCATTTGTTTGTTTACCGTGCACATGTATAAATTAGATGCGGACATTACGTGAAATTAAAATATCTTATTACGTAAAAATACCTACAGCTGGTCAATCAGATCTTGGCAGTAGAAAGAGGCGGCAAATTTGAAAAATGTAGGCGCGAAGGGATATCGTCCCATAGAAAATTTGTGTTTCGCGCCTTTTTTTAGTGACAAGATTTGCTTGACCAGCTATATTTCATTATCTTGACTAATATTGTAATAAAAATGTACAAGATATTCACAACTATTTTTTACTATACATAGTTTGTAAAAAGAACGTCTCATTTCAAACATAGACAGAGAGAATCATCATACTATCTTTGACTTACACTAGTACTAGCACCCAAAAGAAAAGGATGAATATAGTTTTTTGTTTTTATTTACTGACAAATGGTTTGACCAACTATACCTATTTCTGGTTCCT
Source organism: Cydia fagiglandana (assembly GCF_963556715.1). Classification (NCBI taxonomy): domain Eukaryota; kingdom Metazoa; phylum Arthropoda; class Insecta; order Lepidoptera; family Tortricidae; genus Cydia; species Cydia fagiglandana. The sequence goes on along the minus strand of NC_085951.1, from coordinate 14,291,584 downwards.
ATTGTCATGTCCTGTCCTATTCAAGGTCAATATCATAATATGTATATTATAAACCAACTGCTCAATATTACACGGTATACATCCTGAATATACAATAAGGTAAGTGAGGCCACTTACCTTATTGTATATTCCGTGTGGGCCGTATATGCCTATATACAGCCCACCTTAAATTAAAATGGTTTTTTTTAATAAACAGGATATGAAGTATGAAAAACTCACTCAAATAGGTTTCTCATTTATTTAAGTTTCTTCATTATACCAAAATAGTTATAAAAATATTACGATACTCTTGGAAAATATACCTTAAAAGTCCTATTATGGGCCTTATTGAACACTAGCAGTGTATTACTTAATCCCGCAAAAAATAATCATTTTGACAGTAGGTAATAACAGATTTTATTGTTTTTAACTTAAGAGTTATACATATACAAATAACAATATTTGATACTTCATAACAGGAGGATTTATTTATAATAAGTGAAAATAATTATTTTGGGCCTTAATAACTAAAGATATAAAAATTGTCTAGTTTACGCGAAAATAGTAGGTAACTAAACATAAATCTTTATTAGTTATAGTAGTATCATCTTTTAACATCTGGGGGCACGGCAGTGCCCCTGCCAAGACGAGCAAAGCGCAAGGGCACTATCTACCTTTTCTCGAAGCGCTTCGTCGTTTTTTAGAACCCTCATAACTTGGGGTTGGATTATACCAGATAAACAAAGTTCTCGGACTTATTAAGCATATCAATTGCATAGCTCTTATACTTTAGATTTTATTCATATCTAAAAACTTCGATTTCGTCACTGACTCACTCACTTGATGATCATCAATACCGGGTACTTCCTGAAGTCCTCTAAGAAGCTGAAATTTGGTATGTAAGATAGTTTTAGTACACAAACAACAAATAAATTCAAAAAAAATTTATCCCTAAGGGGATGAAGATGGGGTTTAATTTTGTATGGGGAATCAATAATCGCTGAACCGATTTAGTTGAAATTTGGTATGTAGATAGGTATTGTTATGGGGAAGGATATAGAATAGATTTCAACCTCAAAGTTTACCCTTACGGGGTGAAGGCAGATTTTAACTCCAAAGTTTACCCTTACGGGGTGAAGGGTTTATATGGGGAATCAGTAAGAAGTACATTGTGTAACAGATGCCCCCAGATACTTATTTCAGGATTTTTAATAGTAAATCACCCCCAACCCTTTAAATTAGGGCATGGAAGATTGTCATAAGCAACTTACAAAAAGAAGTGAAATCCCACCAAAAACATTTTGATGTAAAATGTTGCCCAAACGAAACCATAAGGCTCGCACTGTCAAAAAGTTATCAGATCTCTTGCCAAGCTTCTAACTCTACAAGCCCTCTAACTTTACTAGCCCTACACCAAAAGTATGTGGCTTGGCCGTTTCATTTCTACAAGAACTACTGTAAGTATAATACAAAAACCGCCCAAATGCGAATCGGACTCGCGTTCCAAGGGTTCCGTACATTACACAATTTTAACAATATATATTTTTTTTAGAGAAAAGTGAGTAAAATGTCTTTAAAAAACCCGTAGGGATCGGAAAACTAGGTACTTAAGTCCGACTCACGCTTGACTGCACATTTCTAATAGGTTTTTCTGGCATCTATAGGAAAAGAGCTAATATGTGTATTTTTTTCATAATTTTAGACCCAGTAGTTTCGGAGATAAGGGGGGGGGGGGGAATGGTCATTTTTTGCGTATTTTCTTAAATAACTTCTAAACTATTTATTTTAAAATTATGAAAAAATATATCTGAGGTTCTCACAATGAGCCCCTTAATTTGATATATAACAAGATATAGTGTTTTTTTCTTCTATTTATCATTTATCTCAAAAGTGACCCCTTTATTTGTGACGTCCCACGGTCAAAGGTACCTTATGGCGGGTATGGAGTTATGCATACCCCAGTAATCTACAATAAATAAGCTATCGATAATACAAAAGAAGAGATATGATTTTTTGAAAATAATGTTGTGAAATGAGCAACTTTACGATACAGAAGTTTTAAGTTTAGCCGCTTAAAAACTAAGTTCCTAAAGTAAGTTACATAGTTGACTACAAATAATAATACCTTATATATCTGAGATTTAAAAAATGTTGCGACTTGTTCTGTAATGCAAATAGAAACCTTTGATATCGACTGATTTATGTGTATACTAACCAGTCTCTTGAAAATAAAGTTTTATTTCATTTTCACGATTTATTGCAATGAGCTCTCTAGATTTAAATTTTATCTATTAGAAAACGACACTGAGAGACAGTTTAAGCAAAAAACAATACCGATTTAGAGGTGAAAATGTATTTTCTGACTTTTTCATATAAAATCAGATAATTGAATATTTTTACTTTTAATGTAACACACAATCAATTTTTCTGAGCACATAATATGAAAGAAATTCTGTCATTCAAATGAAATAAATCCTAAAACCCCAACTAAATACTATATTTAACCCCTTATGCCACTTTAAACTTACATAACAATAACAGTATTTGCTCCATACATTTACGAAAAGGTACCTTATGGAAATAAATCTAATAATACATCACTACAAAACATCAATCACATTGAAGCTTTTATCTTTTATGAATAGAAAATATTAATTTACATTAAACTGCCACAAATTTAATTGGTTCTTCGTCATAATAATCTTAAAAAAGACCAATAATTTGTATGTAATGAAAAGGTACCTTGTGGTTAAGTTACATGATGAGGCATGATGATGATGGAACAGTTAGGATAAACTAATAATATTTTGGGGTAAAGATATTATAAATCGTCTATTTCTTATCAATAATATATTTTGGTTGCCATTGAAGACAAGCGGCATTGAGGTTCAATGACCTTAGATATTCCATAAGGTAATGCGTCGGGTATTGGCATTTTTCAGCAAACCAATGGCTGATTTATTGCATGCGACCAAACCAAATGAAGATTATTCTAGTTAAGAAAGACTTGACGAGAGTAACTTTAGTATAATAGCAGGCTACTTGGATTTATAATGTCGGTCGATGTACGGTTATAATATTTGCTAGGCGCCCCAACCAGAACTGAAATTATCAAATTAGTTTTGCAGAATGCTAATACAGTTCTCTACCAAACTTCTTTTCCCGTATTGACTAGTTTTTTTGGAAATTTTCAACCTTTTTTCCATAAGGTACCTTTTTACTAAACTCTGAGACGACGTTACTAGGCTTATAACTAACTTATAACAAAAATAAAAACAGGTAAACAAACGTTACGCATTAAGGTTTGAGATCACACAATAAAAAAAAATTGAGCATTTTTTCACCTCTTTACAAAACATTTCATAACTCCGAAACTAGAAACCCTCATAAGGTACCTTTTCCCGTGGAACGTCACATTTGAATTTCTATTATTTACTTTACATGTATGTTCTTGGGTTATAGACTTACATGTGTATACCAAATTTCAACTTATTGGTGCAGTAGTTACGGAGCAAATAGGCTGTGACAGACAGACAGCCAGACACACGGGTGATCCTATAAGGGTTCAGTATTTTTCCTTTTGAGGTACGGAACCCTAAAAATAATGAATTTAATAAATTTTTCACCTTATGCCCATGTGGCGGTAGCGAAACAGCCAAGCCACATATTTTGACTAAGGTGTAGAGTTAGTGAAGTTAGGGCTTGTAGAGTTTGAAGCTTGGCTCGACAAGAGATCTGACAACTTTTTGACAGTGCGAGTCTTATGGTTTCGTCTTAGCAACAATTTACATGAAAATGTGTTTGGTGGGATAATTTTTTACAGTATAAATATTTATTCTTCTTCTTTCCCCTGCCCTTATCCCACGTCATGTGGGGTCGGCACAACATGTTTTTCTCTTCCATTCTCCTCTGTCTTTAGTATAAATATTTATTCGTAACAAATAAGTATTATATTAACATAATTTTGACAGTACATCTGGTGCTACATTACGACACCGGTGCTATAATAAGCACATTAAAACACTCCCTTTGGCCGTGTGTTAAAATTTGTCACTCGTTGCAAAATATCTATTTTTCGCACTTCTATCGTAAATACCTACCTATGTATTAACAAAAAAAGTCACTTGTAAATAGTTACTGCCTTTAAAAAGTATAAGTGCCGCAATGTTATTAGACGTTTTGATCTATAAACGTCTTTAGGTCAATAAAGCAAGTGATAAATTATTAGTGTTAGACCAAGAAAAGTCTGCAGCAATTTTGACAGCCCACGCAGTGCAAGTGTTATTTATAAGTCATAATTTTAAAGAAGTTTCTTCAAATCGATCTTATTAATAAGAGATTAAAAATATTCAAAATTATCTTAAAATATTTTAATCTAATATTTCATCTCATATGTTCAATAAGGCCCGGGACTGGACCTTTTTACCTGCACTGACAGTGGGCCTTCTTAGCAACAAGTACAAATTCAGAATAATTGGGAATAATAGGGAGCAACTGTTATTTTTGAATGCTGGGCCTTGTTACCCGCCGGGCCTGATATGCCTGCACTTCACCTACCTTATTTGTTTTACAAGGGGAAAAGTTGTTGATTAACCGCTCGTGCTAATATTGATACCCAAACAAGCGAAACATTTTTTTATTAAATAGGAGGCAAACGAGCAGACGGATCACCTGGTGGTTAGCGATTACCGCCGCCCATGGACACCCGCAACACCAGAAGGGTTGCAAGCGCGTTGCCGACCTTTAAGATGGGGGTCTTTTAAGGTTTGAAGGTCGTATCGGACAGTTAATTCCACAGTTTGGCTGTGCGAGGCAGGAAGTACATTCACAAATTCAAACATTCTAAAATTGAAGCACGAGCGTAGCGAGTGGTTCGTAAAATTGAACCTTGAGCGTAGTGAAGGTTTCGAGGGACGAAGGTTAAATAAAATTTTCATCACATCAGCTCGTAAAGGCCCTCTTGATTTTTCGAAACGGATAAGAAAAGTGGCATTTAATTTGATGCAAATTTTGAGTTGTTTCCGTAGGTAAATTGGATCAGTTGGTTGGTAATATTGACTTTAAAATGATAAATATTGAATAACGTTAGTTTGAAATTGATTTTATGATAAAGTAAATATTATCGGAGATGATCGCTCTTAAAAAATATATGTCGCTAGTCATTTATAACCTAAAAGCGCCAAATTACGCAAAATTATATTGAAATGACACCTGTGTATTGAATTTGAAGAATACTTTAACAAGGGTAGTTATCTGTATGACAATGCACCTAAAATAATTTTCAAATGTATCTATTATTTCTATACTTAACACGATAACGAATTCTACGTAAACGAAACCGCGGGCAATCCCTAGTACATATAGAAATAAATAAGGGAAGGTAAGTTTCCATTAGTGTACTGTGTAAAATAACTATTTACCATTGATAATAATTTTATAAACGCTTTGCGTATTTTAAGGTCACCGCGCTAACCGCTAGCCCGCGACCGTCGATCGCTGCCTCCTGCCCCGGCGCACAGCGCGGCGCGCGAAAACGCCGCGCGTTTGAAATATAAGCTCGGAATGCATACTTACGTATCAGTATTTAGTGTCGCCGTGATTTTATATTTCTAATCTTTTGTGTGAGAAGTAAGATCTTTATTATGACCGTGTAATATTAACTCTACAGACTTTAATTCAATATTAGCTATACTGCTTAACCAGAAATCAATATCTAGACAAGCACATTGTCTACATTTCTAACTTTTTACATGTATACTAAGTTGATAGGTAATATCGTAATTTTGCAATATCAGCTACTCTAATTCTGTATTTACATAATAATTCGTGTTTTTACGTTCACCAGAAAGCAGCTGTTCCAGATTTCTAAAAACCGAATATTGTGAATAAATTAAAGTGTTATTGAATATGTTAAAGTTTTTTGTAACTTTAATTTTATATTTACATAGTTATTTAGCAAAAATTTAAATATTTAAATATGGCCGAACGCTCCACCTAAAATTTTCTAACTTTTTACATGAACGTTATTTAACATGCTTACAATAACATATCAAAAAAGAAAAAACTTTAATGTTATCAAAACCCATTTTTGTTCCACCGCTGGTCTAATATATGTATCAACAAGAATGTTAGCGAATGTTAATAAGAGCATTCCATGAAATTGTCTACCGTTGTCCCATACAAACGCGAAGTTTCTGAAGATTTAAAGGTACATAAGAGTTTCCTTTTCTATGACAAATGGTCAAAAATATGCACAGAAAAATAATCGCCTGCTTTAAATGCCGAGAAAAAAGCCGCAACACAGGAAATACAATGCGTTTGTACGGGACAGCCCGTGGAATGCTCCAATAATGTAAAACATGGAAGATATTTCGATTAGTTGAAATTACCCTGCAGTTGAAATTTCCCTGCTGCACCTTATATGGAAAGGACACGCTAAGATTAAATCAACTTATTTTCATAATCGTTAATAAACAATAATATACGTGATAGGCATTTAACTCATCTCAGGTTCTCAACTTAATAGTTGTAAGCAAAATTATTTCTATTTCTATGTTGTCCAAATAAGCAGCAAATTATATAACATATATAATAATAGCTTCGATGCAATTTACATAAAATTACGTCTGATGCAATTTTAATAAAATTGTCGTCATAGGTTGTTGCAGTATAGCTGTCGAACGAGTCACCGGTACAAGATTATATAAAATCGAATCATTCTGGTTTGTTAACACGTCAAATGCGCAGGTATCTTCAGTGGGTAGCTTTAATATGGTATTGATTCAGAGTTAATTATTAGTTCTCTCTCTTAGTAAATCGTAGTTTTTGACATCTCCATTAAGCTGTGTAACGGTTGCCTTCGGTTCCAATTCTAATTTGAGCGGCGTCCTGTCTACGTCTGCGAGTAACACGCGGTACTTGCGCAGGTATCTTATATGGTGCGTAGCTGTAATATGGTACTGCTTCAGAGCTAATTATTAGTTCTCCCTCTTAGTAAATCGTAGTTTGAAACCCCCAATAGGCTGTGACGGTTGCCTTTGGTTTCATTTTTAATTTGAGCGGCGTCCCGTCTGCGAGCGACACACGTTACTTGCGCACCGTTATCTATGTGGTGCGTAATTTCATAGCTTTAATATGGTATGGTACCTACTGCTTCAGAGCTAATTACGTTTTACTGCTCCTTCTTAGTAAATCGTATCTTCACACCTTCTATAGACTGTGTAACGGTTGCCTTCGGTTCCATTTTTAATTTAAGCGGCGTTCCGTCTGCGAGCGACACGCGATACTTGCGCAGGTATCTTACGTGGTGCGTAGCTTTAATATGGTACTACTGCATACATCTTGTTTTGATACGAGACAAATACTCACTACATAGCTAATTCTAACTTCTCTCGTTTAGTAAATCGTAGTTTGACGCCTCCTGTCGGCTGTGTAACGGTTGCTTTCGGTTCCATTTTTAATTTGAGCGGCGTCCCGTCTGCGAGTGATACGCGGTACTTGCGGAGAACCGAGATTAAACCGGAGATCACTTGCATCTTGGCTAGGAGGTATCCTGGAAACAATATTATTAAATGTATAATGTAGGTTAAAGTCAGTTCGTTTAGTGACAGATCCAGGCGGTTTTGTATTTGGTTGGTTAACCAATAAATGTTATATATTCCTCGTAAGGCCCAAGGTCCTACCTGTAGTACTTATTCAGTTCGATGAAATTTGAATCATATTGAATTGGGACAGAGTCGCATTTGTTTTGCTTCGTTAAATTTTCAAACAAAACCAAAATCTACTCTATTTCCTACACTAAAGGTTTAAATTTCAGTGGCAAATTCTAGATTTTTCATAAGTATGGCTGGGCCTTAGGAGGATATAACTATCCGAAAATGTACAAATTATTTGTTTACTTTTATTTAAATACCAGGGTACCGACGTACAGAGTATAGGCATTATAACACTCTTTTGGTGTTTTTATGAAACTCGATCGATTTTAACTCGTTTCAGAAACAGTATGGGTTTTCATTATGTAGCAGTCTTTTAAACTACTATTTAGTACTTAGAGTATTTTTTGCAATTTATTTCTTGACCGCTGTAAAACATACCTAGCTAGGTATAGTAATCTGGCGGTCTAGCATAAGTTGCGTTCTCGCGCGCGAGTCCGTACTTGAAGTTGCGCTTGATGTACGGAGTCGCGCGCGAGAACGTAACTCGTGCTAGACCGCCTGATATGTAAGTATTTAGGTTTCTCGATATTCTTGTTATTCATTAATTAGGCAGACGGTCAGATAGAACGGACGGACGGAATAAAGATATTGAGTATTGAGTATATGTAGGTAGGACTTAGGTACCTAACACAAGATAACCTTGTACAAGGCCAACTGCGTGCATGTTATTTAATATACGCAGTTAAAAAGTTTATTTACCCGACTATGGCCAAAAGGAAGGGTTATGATTTGAACAGTACAAATATGTAAATATGTATGTATACGTATGCAAATGTTTGTTGTGTGCCACCAGAACGCCAAACTTTTGAACCGATTTTGATAAATGAAGTGTCAATCTTATTTAAGGCCGAGTGTTAAAATAAATACTCGCTCTAAACGCTCTTAAGGGGTCGTCCAGAAATTATATAAAATAGAGCGGATTATTTGATCTAATTATTTTTTTATGTAATATTGTTGTTATTCTCTTTCCCGCTTTGAAAATAAAATTACACGTGATATCATCTCTGACCCCCCTTCCCCCATCGTGATCGTTCGTAATATTTTTCTTAACTTCACCTATACTCCCTAAACAAACAATTTATTGCGAAATTTAATACGAAATCAAATCCGTGTATTAACAAGTATGTCAGAACAAAATTACAACTTAACCTAGTAAGGCCCAATGGGCATTACAATGTACACTTCTTTACAGTCTAATTAGATCCTTTTATAAAGCAAATAAAATAATACAGCATTTCTTTTGTTTGTTTTTCAATGATACGAAATTAATCCCAACTTATTATACAAACAAGGTTCAAATTAAAAAATAGAAAAAATATTCATGGTGACTTACCGATACAAATCCTCTGCCCCTCTCCAAAAGGCATAAACGTGTACGGTCTCACTTTCCCCTGCAGCCTCTCCGGACGGAAACTCTCCGGATCCTCGAACCATTCCGGATTCCGGTTCAGATGGTATATCGGCAGGTGCACCCTGCAACCTTTCTCCAACACCACCCCTGTAGGCATCGTATAGTCTGCCATCACTTCCCTTGTTATCACCCCTAGGACTGGATAAAGACGAATGGTCTCTTCCATACAAGCCATTAGATATGGCATCTCAGTTATGCTTTCATAAGTGATTTTACCATCAGTTTTCTTCAAATATTCATCGATTTCTTCATGCGCTTTCGCTTGAGCTTCTTCATTCTTCGCTAACTCGTATAAACACATGCTTAAAGAAGTACTTGACGTTTCGAATCCAGCAGCAAAGAAACCAACTACCAAAGCTACTACCAGATCGTCATCAACTTCAAGCTCAATTTTCTTATCACCCCAAATATTATCACCAGCAAACGTAAGTTTACCATCTGTCTTCATAGCTAGTATTAGATCAATAAAATCGTTTCTGGATGTCGGTTTGTGTTGTCTTTCCTCGCAGATTCCGTTTACTAGCTTACTAAAGAAACTCTTTATTTCCGATGGAAAATTCTCGAAGCCTAAGCCATAGAAAACTCCAGGCCATATCGCGCGAGCGGTTGCTTTTAAAGCTCTGTATGTAGATATCTCGAAGATCATATCACCCATGATCCTAAAAGGATTGTTTTTGTTAGTACAGTCTTTCTCCATGAGGTTTGTGTCAACGCCAAAAGATACAGAACATATGGCATCCAAAGTATATCTTGTCATTAAAGAACGTACTTCTGCCACCTCTGTCTCTGCTAATTCGTAATCCATCATGTCTTCCAGCATTTTAGAACATTTCTCTATCAGATGGAACATGTTCCTCATTTTCTTTATGGAGAATAACGGAGAGAGATTCTGCTTTAAAACTTTCCATCTGTCCCCGCCTGAGAAGAAAAGATTCTCCGTAATAGTTTCACTGTGGTAATAGTCTGTGATTTCTCTGCCACTAAAATAAGCGTAGTCTTTCGTCAAAATCAGCTTGATAATTTCAGGGTCCTGTGGTATCAAAACTGGTTCCGTTCCATAAAATGCTCCAAAATAAGGTTCATTTGGGAATTTCTCGCATAATTTCTGTACCTCCGAGCCTATGTATTCCTTGGTCAATATATAACCTGCATAATTCCCGAGTAAAGGAACAGGCTTTGCGTATGGAACTCCCCTTTTCTTCCAATAGTTAAATTTCTTAGTTGTCACATAGTATAAATAGGAAACTAGTAAAATGAGAGACGCGAGTAGTATCGTAGTGATCATTTTGTGTGCGTTCGAGCGACTGAGCGGTATCGTTTTAAGTGTTATGTGTGTTATTATGATGTCGGTGGCCATGATTCTAAAAGTTGTATAGACTGGTGTTTGAAATAGCCTGTATTTGGTTAAATGTCGTTGACCCATTGACACTGACCCCCTCAACGAATAGACGAAACACACTTGGGCACCAACTCACCACACAAGCGCTCCCACACATTTTGGAACGCGAGCGCTATTTTCAGTTGCGCCCACAATTTCGATAACCGTGTAAATTAAAAAATAACCGTACGATAGCGAGTCGGCCTCGCTCACTGAGGGTTCCGTACACGTTTTTTTTTTTACTTTTTACAAATTAAGTTTTCAGATTTTTCCCTGTACCTACTTGTAGTGTAAGACGATATTACTTGCCAAATTTCATAGTTCTAGGTCAACGGGAAGTAACAGATACATTTTGATTCCTTTGAGTGTCGAAATATATTACGTTTTTTTGCTGCATAAAATCAATAGGTACTTATTTAAATAATTGCCGCCGCCGCCGACTCTTTTTTTTTTTCGTTAACTTAGAAGTTTGATTTTTTCACAGCTTCTAGAGACTGTAGAGAGAAGTATACGGTTTTTAATTTCAACATTTTCAACTCGATACCTCGACGCGCATAATGCTGTGTCTGGTTAGTCTGTGCCAATACTGTCAATTGATTTCGTTATAATATTGTCAAGCATGGGATATATTTGCGCTAGTATGAGGTACAAATTAAAACCTTATTAAGTACCTATTCTAACATAGCATTACTACAAAATACTGATTTTAAGCTAGACTTAGATATATATTCGTTTTTTTAGCATTAGAAATAAGGTAAACAATCTTGATGTGTCTTTTAATTGAAAAACACATGTTAAAAATAAGTTTCAGCAAATATGTTACAGTTATGAATGTAATACGATAATTTATATTCTTCTGCTTTCATAAGTAATAGTTACTGATTTTTAAAAAGCCTTTTTCAATTAAAAGACCTGTCAAGATCGCTTACCTTCTTGCAAGTTCTTTCTAATGCTAAAAAAACGAACTATAGGGCCACGTAAGCCCTTGTTTCTTGGTCACAGTACTGTTTATGAACTTTGATAGGGTTCAATTAAGAGTAATTGCTGTCTACGTCTCCCTTATCTAAGACTACAATATTGTACGCGCATAAATAGGTCACCTATTTATCTATGTATTTATTTATATCAAGTATTGAACCTATGTAGGAATGATCATGCTCGCAATAAATATAATCGTGGTTTATGTGACTGCTACATAATGAAAGGCATTAAAATACGATTGAGGGTTTATGAAACGAACAGAGTGAGTTTCATGAAAGGATCACACAAGTTTTAATGCCATCATTTGTTTATTTTTCCTTCTATGCAGAGTTAAATACAGTGTTGTATCTCTATCTACAGACATAGTATACGCTCTCTTATGATATGATTGATATCTATGTGTGTAGATAAAACACTGTATTATGTACGATGAGTATATGAATAGGTTTTTAGTATATGTTTTATAATTTTTCGTTAGTATATATTTTTGTAATTTTTTTGTATTTACCTACTTAATTAGTGGCTTTTGGTTGTCACTTTACCAAGCTTGATATATTGAAACCCACCAAACCAACCAACTTGTCAGTAGAAGAACGCGCGAAATTCAAATATTCTACGGGAGATCAACCCTTAATCGCGCCTACATTTTTTTAATTTGCCGCCGTTTTCTACTGACAAAGTATATGTGCCAGAGTATATTTGAAGGTAACATCGGTGTTTGTTCACAGGTCGACCTGGGGGATTTAGAGGACGTGTCTAAGCTGGAAACCAAGTGGTCCCTCAAAAAGATTAGAGAAGCCAAAGGGTGGGGCAAGTGGGTGGAGAGGTACAGGCAGAGGGTCGAGAAAGAAAATGGTTAGTTTTCTAATTGTTAATGTTGTTATCGGTTGTAACTTTATCCGTTTTCATTTTTAAAAAAACTAAACCTTGCGGAGCCTGTAACAGGAGCAATAAACTAAACTGTACTCCTCAAACTGAACAACATTTGTTCAGCTACTTTTAAAAATATAATATCTTGTTTTTAAGTAATCTTTAAAGTTTATTCCAAGACGCATTCTATTGTAAATTTTGTTACGTTTATAGCGTGACAAACAACGTCAATTACACTGATGATGATTGACGATGATAGCGTACATTCAAAATAGTACCTATTTAATTTGTATGAAAAAGTTTAAAGACTTCATAATTACTTTTTTTATATATATTTATCTATTTAATTTTTAGAAGTTTTTGTACTTGTACTTGTTGCTCGTTTTATAGGAGACACCGTATAACTTTGGGAAGAGAGGAAATACTACTGGATTACTTGTAGGTACACAGTTCCATTTATTTCGTACACGCATACCGAGTTTTACACGTTCTGCTGGATAGGATTCCCATATTCCTCGCGTTATCCCGACATTTTGCAACGGCTCATGGGAGCCTGCGGTATCGTCTTGGGTCGTCCCATTCGTTTTTCGTCAAGTTCTTAAATTAGTCCTATTCTGCTTTCGTCACTCATGCTACATTCGTCACAATCGTCGGCGGCTTTCAACTAATCCCGATAATTGGCGTAGGCACTAGTTTGTAGACTTTGTAGTTCTGCTGGATAGGATCATTTATGATGTTTTTTTCAGTTTCAGAGGAGGAACGCCGCTCGCGCATGTCAGCCGTCAACCCGGCGTACGTGCCGCGCAACTGGATGATGCAGGAAGCCATCGCAGACGCAGAAAACAACGACTTCACGAAGGTAACATAAACTAACAAAATGTGACGTTCCACGGATAAAGGTACCTTATGGCGGTCGGCGCTTACACTGTTACTAATGACGCTCCGATACTGCCACAAGTTACTACACTTTAATATTTTAAATGCGAAAGTGTGTTAAAGCTAACTATTAATTGTCGTTTTTCCTTTTTCCAGGTGCGATTTCTGCTGGAGCTGTTCAGAAGACCATTCGAGGTGAACGCGGAGGCCGAGAAGCTGGGATACTCTTCCCAACCTCCCAGCTGGTCCTACGGACTCAAGCTGAGCTGCTCTAGCTAAACCATGTCTTTACATTCCCATACTAAATTTACATGACGATCCAGGCGGCCTAGCCAAGGTGACAATGGCTTGCCATTCGCCATCGAATCGCTTTGTGTCTCTATCGCTCTTCCATATTAGTGTGACAGTGACAGTTGCGTTTCGTTCGCTACAGAGCGATAATGATTGGCATGTTGTCTACGGGGCCTAACCTGAAGAGTATGGACAAGATTGACGAGGAGAGCCAACGAGAGTTTTATAAGTAAGATGATTGGGTCGTCAATTAGGCAATTGAAATGTAATTTTAGTATCAGCTATATAGAAACATAAAAACAATGGAACAAGTATAATTTTCATATAAAATATTTTTTAGGGAAACTTAGGGACGGATAGAGAAGTTAGGATATTTTAAAAGTAAAGTTACGAACAAGAACAGAATCGTTAAATAAGTATATATAAATAGTGTTTACCCTGTATAGTTATTTTGTAATATTTTATATTTGTAATAACTTTTGTTGATATATTTTGGGAAAGGATCGCTCATTGTAAAAATGCTTTATCTATATTTATATTGTTGAAGTAAAATTACTTCATAATAATTTTCTCTTAAATGTATTTTTTTTAATAAACAATTTTTTTTTATATTAATAAATTAAATATACTTTTTTCCATTCTTATATTATTTGGAATTATTCATGAGCTTGATTGTACTCAGTCGTGTTGTTAAATATATATTTATTTTAAGTATGAAGTTTATTTTCATAAAATATACGTACTTTTTGTTTAACTACATATGTTTTATTATTCATTGCAAAAGTCTGTCCTGTATCCATTTGGAATTTAGAATAGAAAAAAATATTGATAATTCAACATATTTATTACATAAGTACAAACAATATATTAGGTACTAAGTATCACAATAACAATGTTCAATCTAAAATTAACAACCTATAAATAAATTCATTGAATCAAATAACACTAGCATTTTACATTCTCTTAAAATACATGTAAAGTACCACAAAATAAATAGGTACCGAAGGGGCAATTTTACTTTTCTGTGTAACTCTAACTTTATTATACGGGGCATTATCTATAAAAAGGGATCTTATTGTCGATGGCGCTTACGCCGCACAGCGTCGCGTGTCATTGTATTGATATCGGAACTTCGTTAATAATGGCGTAAGCGCCATCGACAATAAGGTCCCTTTTCATAGATAACGTCACATATTTTATTCTAATCCCCTAGTTTACATTTCATTCGATAGCGTGACGTGACGTACGCGTTTGCATTAATTTAAGTGTAATTTTGTATGGGATTATGTGTTTCCAAAGCGTCCCGCTTGGCGCGTTGTTCAATATCCCATACAAATATAGACAACTCGAACGCTCGTCATGTTATCGAATGAAATTTACACAAGGGGTTCTGTAAAATCAGTCAAAATTGCCCCAATATCGATACCAGTAAGTACACTCGAGTATGAAACTAGCTACAATCTGTAGGAAAAACCGTACTTTACTAAAAATACTAATAACAGTTCTAACTGGACTTCAGTCACCCCATTTGACAGGCAAAACTTCTTCTAAACAATGAACAAATACAAACATAATATTCTTAAGAGTAAAAACGTCAATATTTATAGGGATTTGATATAGATTTTTGCCACACTTTGTAACTGCAAAGTCAGCTCAGAGTTAGATTGGTTTGTTTTAGATATCCTGGTCACGGCACCAAATTGTAACTGCCCTCTAGTAATACATTAGTCGACAGCTGAAGCATATGGCTCTGTGTAGATCAGAGCATTAACGCCATTTAGTTCAACTGACGAAAATGCGGCTACAATACCGCAATGTACCGCTTTACACGTTAGTATTCTCTTGGCCAGTATTAAATATAGTTGTTCTGAATAACAGCCAGTTTAATAAACTTTTAAAAGACCAAGGCGCAAATCGCCATGACACAGGTTTTGATTGCGTAGCGGTATGGGATGACTGAAACACAGTTATAGTATATTTTTATAAACATTAGTATTGAAAAAGCACCATTTGAATTTTTGACCGTCGGAACTTATCACTAGCACAGCCGGGAGACGCTTGTAGAACAGATACGAGAACGGTCAAAATTTAAGGCAAAAGGGACATTCGTTTTATCTTTTAGCCATACGGTCGAAAATGAGGTTTTACCCAACATTCAAGTGAGAAGAAATAAAAAAAAACTACAATTTCAAAGGAATTGTAATTTTCTGTGTCTGTGTTTTTTAATACATAATTTCTACTGTATTTATTGTCTATGCCATAGACTCTATGGCACAGGCTTTACCTCGATGTATGAAATATGTCCAAAAGTGTCCCTTCTGCTCTAACTAATAAAAAATAAGTGTAGAATAGGAATCTCATTTCTAAATTTCGAATTTCAGATAGGGTGACTGCTATAATTATTGACCACTACATGGAAGTGGCCACTCTTTAACAATAAGGCTTTCTGATTTGTTAGGAGTGGCTAATTACCAGAGCTCGGCGGGGGTGAGCTGTTTTCAGAGTTTGCACAACATGGACATGCCTTGTCATTCGATGGTATATGTGGTGTAATTTAATAACTAAAGAAATAATTTTATTTAGGCTGCCTTTCCGCTACGATCTTTACGTCGCCATTAAAACAAATAAATTTTATAGCAAGCTTTTTTAGTAAACCTCTTCAAATAATATCTATATCCATCCATATGCTACTATCAAAGTTTATTTGTACATAAGGCATTGTCATTTTAGTTTAAGGTGGTTCGCCTAGGTTACTCAAAACTTAACTCTCGCTAGATGGCACCACTTTTGCAAAATTTCAGGTTTTATTTTTTTGTAAAATGGTCATGGTATTTGTATACTTAAAAGTATGTTTCGCGCACTCTTTAAATAAATATTGAACTATTAAAATAAACATTGAATACTTCATTGTGCAAAAACCACCTTTTTAATTCGACGGAGTGTTGCTGTCACGCTTTTTCCTACTATTACTCACACATGCAAACAGTGTTTCCGTGATCCTTGTAGTAGACAATTTCACACAACGTAGGTAAGTATGTTGCATTAGCGTAACGGTATGTTCGTGGAAATACGTGCAAGAGTATTGGGGTTCAAGACTGGTGCGAGTAGGTAATTTCTTTTTGTTTCTCCTTTGTGTTATCTTACCTTTAAACGAGCAATTATTATATATATGTTACTGTAAAAGCCCGAAGTACGGCAAAACCTAGGATTTACCGGTAAAACCTAGGTTTTACCGATGCCGATCGGTAAAAGCCCGAAATGTTAAATCTTACTAGTTTACTTTGGGCTTTTACCAACACCGATATGGTAAATCCTAGGTCTTACCACGGCGACCGGTAAAGTTTGCATCATGCACTGATTCTTTAGATTATTAGATGAAAAGTAGGTAGGTTTGGATCTCCCGGTTCTGCTGAAGGTGAAAGAGAACTCTACTAGCCTGCCTCGTGGCTAGGCACCCAGGTTTAGGTATAGTTAACTTTAAAACCGAATCTGCAGCTGGCTACTGTATTGGGTAATAGAAACGCGTTCCGTATGTGTTTCGCTTTCCAGATGACCAGGGTGCCTAGCCAAGATGCCAATGGTTTACGCTCCGTAGCGACCGAAGCGCAGCCGTGTCTGTCGCATTAATATGGCAGAGTGATAGAGAGAGGTATTACCCTAACGTTCGCTACGGAGCGAACGACTGGCATCTTGGCTAGGCACACAGATTTAAACGCTTTTTAAAAATCAAAAACTATTACTTATGAAAGCAGAAGAATATAAATGATCGTATTTGATTTATAATTGTTACATATTTGCCGTAACTTATTTTTAAAATGTGTTTTTCAATTAAAAGACACGTCAAGATTGTTTACCTTATTTCTAATGCTAAAAAAAAAAAACTATAGTAATAATTGTGTTTTTCATTCATAGACAAAATCCATTATTTTTAACCACAGGAAATTTTATACATTTCTTTTTTATTGCAGTGAAGATGTCCTGATTGTAAAAATAAGAGAGATTAGGTAGAGTATAATTTCTAATTTTCTTTGTCAAAAATAAACGAATACGTGTAGCCCATACTTAATCAATCGATTTATGATAATAAGAAAAATTAAATAAAAATAAAAAAACAATACGAAATTTAGATGTAACAAAAATACAAAAAGTTATGTTCCAGCATACAATGACTGGGGATCGAACCGGGAATCTTCCGTTTGTAAGCAAAAAAGCGACTGTTTGCATAACACGCCATGATAGTTCTTAGCTAAGTTGACGAACTTCGGGTACTTATTCTCGCTTAGGTCAATTAAGTACCTGTCAAACGTCAGTGTCAACAAAATTGCACTAAACATGACGGCACTCCAAATACGCGCCGTGGTCAGCCCGGCAACGTCGGAAATGGTATGGCAACGTCGCAAATGTATCTGTACACGACATTTGTGACACACACATACGTAAAATTGATGAAAATTTAACTATGATTTTTGCATGATTTCTGTATGAAACATTGTTTTCCTGTTAATTTCGCGCAAACGAATATTCGAAGGAAGATAAATGCGGAAATATTTATGTACTAATAGTGTGTAGTTACTTAATGAGCTTTGATTGAATTTTGTATGAAAAGCGAACCACCTTAATTATAATTACAGTGCCAGCCACTTGAATAGCCTCACTCACCAAAATTAATATTTCTCATAGTAATATAAAAAGGAGATATACATTAAACATTAAATATGAAATAAAACAAGAAGCCTTGTAATAGTAAATAAAATATTTATTGTTATCTAATCAAAGTTTTAAGAAATAACGTCAAACAAATAATTGGCCCTTCCACTTGAATAGCCTCACATGCTAAAGGATACTTTTTAGTTATTAAAACTCTTTCGTTTAATATTTTGTATACCTTCCATTAGACCCTATTAATTCAAAAATATGATTAGGTAGTGATTCATATAAAGAATCTGTGTAATTAACGTCCACAGAATCCCAAAAAGTGTAAATAGCTTGAATCAGTTCTTCTTTATTACTAAACTGTCTTCCGTTGTAATAAACTTGCCGAGACAGCCAACCCCAGGCATTCTCCATGATGTTCAGATCAGGAGACAAGGATGGCCAATCTAGAACTTCAATCTGGTTTTCATCAAACGACTTTGTAACTATGGCTGACGTGTGTATGGGAGCATTATCATGCTGAAAAAACATTTTTTTTTCTACTTAATACTTTTCTGATCTTACTTTTTGTTTCTTTTAATAAATTTAAATACTTTTCAGCATTTAGTCTTCCATCTACCATAATTAAATCAACAGTACCATAGTAAGAAATTGCTCCCCAAACCATCACCGATCCGAGAGTTGAGTGATGACGTGATAGTACTTTCGGATCTTTCCTTAGGTCATGAAAATAATATTTAAATCCATCTGGACCATCTAGATTAAACTTTTTCTCGTCACTAAAAATCACATTTCGCCACTCGGTTTTCCAGCACATGTACTTTTGGCAAAAGACAGTCGATCCGCCACATGTTGTTCGCGCAAAGGAGGTTTACTCATGATATTTTTCGTTTGAGGTGGGATGATGTTCTAATAATTCGTCGAACTGTAGAGAGAGATACTCTAGTATTTATTTCACTAGTTATCTGCCTGGCGGTCTTGGTGGAATTTGAAGCAGAGCGTAAAATAAGTCGACGTTCACGATCCATAGTGGCAAATTTTGTGCGTCCTTTATACTGGTTGCCGTATTTTTCCTTATTTTTAACATAATTATTAATAACTTTAGGGCTGCCACCTATTTTTTTAGCTATCTCACGATGGGATAATTGATGAGTTAAATAAAAATTAACCTTTTCAATTTCTAAACTTGTAAGTTTTTGCCGCGTCCTATAGTCACTAAAACATTGTATTTATCGCGTTACTGCAGGTACTTAATAGAATGCCTTCTGTATTATCTAATCATAATAAAATAAATTTGAAAGCGAAACATAAATGCACGGTTTGGACAATTATGTTACACTGAGGCTATTCATGTGGACGACCCGTATTAGCTCTTGCGTCCACGACGTTTCGCGCGCAGACAAGTTCGGACTTGTGAATGTGTCGTTCGATAAACGTCAGGGCGTACAATTCAAATTTAAGATATATTGATAAAAATTATCACGTATAATTATAATACTCACAATATATAGGTGAGGCTATTTAAGTGGTTGGCACTGTAATAAAGTTTTATTTTAATATTTCTTTCTAAGGTGTATCTATATTAATATCTACACTTGACATAAGTGACGTCAAAATGACTCACCCCTGCCGAGCTCTGCTAATTACTATGTAGTTGCGAATAACTATAGCAATCACCCACTAGCCTTATTTTATTTACAAAAAATTTGCTACTTTTGTTATAATGATGTTCTAAGCTAAGATGTTTGGAAGTTGAAACTGGTTTACCGAATGTCAGTTAAGAATAGTATCTAAAAGCACACTTATTTCATAATTTGATTATATTTTATAATAAATATTGCTCGTTAAACTTTAAACCTAAATTTACTAACAGCCGGACGGACCTTATAAATAATTTAAATTTTGCTACACCCTTTCCAGGGCCCATGTATGTAACATCTGTACTGGTATGCAAATAAAGATCTCTATCTATATCTATCAAAATAAAAAACTATACTTTTAGCGCAAATATATCGCGTATTTTTTTATCAAATGTACATAGTTTATTTATAACTTTTTCCTGTCAAACCTATTAAATACTAGCAAAATCAAAATAATTTTCTTATTTTATCATCTTGGATTTTTATCACTAATTTTTGCATTACAATTAAAACATGATTTTAGACTACTGATTTTAAACTCTATCTGTATTTCTATAGGTTAGATTTCCCAGTATATTCCCTATAACAAATAAGTACCAACTAAGTAACTGGTATAAAAATATATCAAATTCTCATTTTTTATTTATCACAAAATCAAAAATAAATAAGAAATGATCAATCGGTACCAATAAAATGTTGACCGAATATAATTTACTCGTAATTCGAGATTTTAACCATTCCTGGTAGTAGTTAGTTTATTTACTTAATTTCCATTCAGGGGTCATCCATTAATTACATCACACGTTTAGGGGGAGGGAGGGGGTCAAGAAAATGTGACATATTGTGACATGGGGGAGGGGGGAGACACAAACTTTGTGACGTCACTTTAACTTCATCAGTAACCGAAAATTTATTTAAATTATTTTATTCGCTGTACATTGAAATAACAAGTTTTTAAAACGATAATCGTTTTTATTCGTTTAATTTTCTTTCCTAAGCAGTTTTGGGTTATAAAATTACTAATATTTATATCGTCAAAAATATTTTGATAAAATATTAATAATACTTAGGTACTTACTTAATTCGATTTGGCGATATCGTAGAAAAAATGTGACGTCACACTAGGGGGGAGGGGTTTGCCAAATGTGACCAAGTGTGACAAGGAGGGGGGGAGGGGTCAAACAACCTAGAAATTCGTGTGACGTAATTAATGGATGACCACTCATGGCTTTCTCAACCAAGCATGTAGCTTATACATGCTGAGGCACTTAGAAGTCAAAGAAGTTTATGGACATAAAATTCGAGTAGGCACAATAAATGAATTTAATTTCCGACCCAATTCGTACTTTGTCACAGTGACTATCTACACGGTGTAACATGAGGAAACTGAATAATTTTAACCACGCATTTCTGAGGTCAAAAGAAGGAAAAAAGATGTAATATGAGTTTAAGTCAATTACGCCAAATACAATTTTTTTTTCTTATTTTGTTTTTTAAATTTTTTGAGTGTATTTAAAAAATAAATGTTATTGGTAAATTTGTCACTTAAATTTTTTTTTTGCAAAGTGTTACTTGTCACTTTTTGACATCTATCAATAAGGATATTTAGACTACGTCCCATAGCAGCAACATTTACACTATGTAACAACAAAAACTTGTTAAAATTGTTTATACGACAACGGTTTCACTCACTTGAATTTTTAGGGCAAATACAAAAAAAAGTTTATATGACATTTTTGTCTCTAAATATGATCAGGAATACGCTTTTAAAATTATTCGGTTTCCTCATGTTACACCGTGTATATTAAAGTCGCTAGAAAACTCATACTATTGCCACTGTGCCAAGGTACAAAATGGGTCGGAAATTAATTTGACTGTATTTCTAGACTTTAGGAACCGGCAAAAATCGGAAAACTATAGAGGAGGAAAACTATTGGTAATACAAGAGCGCAAACCTCAATCTATAGATTAATCTTATACTCACTTATCAGTACTCTCTTACTGTAATAATAGAAATCTCCATTTTTGGGCATCTCAGCGAGCCGCAGTTTGCCGAACCTTGCGCTAGGACGATTACTTTTTCATTTTGAAGAACAAACCATAATATTTGCCAGTTCTTGAGCATGCACAAATAAACAGAAACAAAGCCCCGAGTTTAACACTACTTCTACTTGTGTTAGTAAGGTCATAGACAAGTGTTCAAAGTTTAACACTGCCTCTAATCGTGTTAGAAAGGTCACGCATTGATAGTGACAAGAACCGTGTTGTATTCCCTCTTAGCTTTAAGTACTTTGTAGTAGACCATGGAGCGTTAATTTTATTTGATCCTTAGTTGAACAGTGTCCCGAGTTTAACAGTACCTTTACTTGTATTAGTAAGGTCATAGACAACCCGAGTTTAACACTCTACTCGTGTTAGTAAGGTCACGCATAGTTACAGGAAATGTATTGTCACCCCTTTTAGGGCCAGTTGCACCACATTTGATAGACTGATCAACGTCAGCCGGCGCACACAGGCGAAAAATCAATAAAAGTCGGACAAAACCAAAAAACTTCTAAGTAGCCCCAACAGGCAAAAACCAATCTTAGCGGGTAGTCCAATAAACAGTGCACGCTACTCCCATAATCATTTTCATGTTAGAGTAATCTACGCGACACGTTCTCATTCCAAAGTTCGACTTGTTCAAAGGCGAATATTTTACTGCTCTGCGAGTGTTATTTATGTGCTTACTTATTTATCGTTTGCTTTCAGAAAGTTGTGATTTAATGATGGATACCCTTCTAGGAGGTAATAACCTAATTACTAATAGTTACTTTTGATAGCTATGCTTGCTTGTTTATTATAAAAAAAAATAAGTGTAATGTCTTGTATTTTTTGCATATTGTTCAACTTCACCAAGGAGAAAAGTACAACTTCCTGATAGATCCGGTTTTGATATTATCAATTTTAGAAACTACAGAACTTGGGTTTTAACATACAACCATTATTTTATGCGACCTTACGCGACGTTTTAACAAAATTTTCATTTTAATCGATGACTAATGTAATCAAGGTTGAGCGCTTAGTCACATTTTTTTTAGGCAAATGGCTATGGAAAAGACTTTTAATGTCTTCCGATCCTTATATAACAGGACTAAGAAAATTGGGTAGTAAAAAGTCGCTTCCCATATGCCAAAATGTTTTAAATCTTTTAGAAGAACCAGATATTATGATCAAAATTTAATAAATGTCATAATATAATTGTAATT
This sequence comes from Cydia fagiglandana, assembly GCF_963556715.1. Taxonomy (NCBI): domain Eukaryota; kingdom Metazoa; phylum Arthropoda; class Insecta; order Lepidoptera; family Tortricidae; genus Cydia; species Cydia fagiglandana. Next base: position 14,268,542 of record NC_085951.1, on the reverse strand, counting down.
TTGTTTTTATTAGTTGGCAAACGTGCATTAATACGATTTCTATAATAATCCTGAATGTTTAGGTTTTGTCCGACTTTTATTGATTTTTCGCCTGTGTGCGGCGCGCCCCGGCGCTTTACTATGAAACTTTCCATACATAAAAATTTAGCGAACTCTTTAACGATACGAACAGTTTGGTGAAACCGACCCTTAGTTTCGTTTACTTTGTAGTAGACTACAGCGTTAATTTGTTTCTTAGTTGACCAGTGTCCGAAATTTAACCCTACCTCTACTCGTGTTAGTAAGGTCACTCACGCATAGTGACAGGTACTGAGTTGTCTCCCCTCTTAGCTTTAAGTACTTTGTAGTAGACCACTGAGTTAATTTGATTTGATCCTTAGTTGAACAGTGTCCCGAGTTTAACACTACCTCTACTCAAGTTAGTAAGGTCACTCATTTATAGTGACTGGTACTGAGTTGTCTCCCCTCTTAGCTTTAAGTACTTTGTAGTACACCACTGAGTTAATTAGATTTGATCCTTAGTTGAACAGTGTCCCGAGTTACACTACCTCACACAACAACACAGTTACAACACAGTTGTTGTCTCCCCTCTTAGCTTTAAGTACTTTGTAGTAGACCACTGAGTTAATTTGATTTGATCCTTAGTTGAACAGTGTCCCGAGTTACACTACCTCTACTCGTGTTAGTAAGGTCACTCATTGATAGTGAGAGGTACGAGTAGGTAGGTCCCCCTCTTAGCTTTAAGTACTTTGTAGTAGACCACTGAGTTAATTTGATTTGATCCTTAGTTGAACAGTGTCCCGAGTTACCTCTACCCGTGTTAGTAAGGTCACTCATTGATAGTGAGAGGTACGGGTGGGTAGGCTCCCCTCTTAGATTCGAGTACTTTGTAGTAGACCACGGCGTCGTGGACGGTGGGGAAGATGTCTATACGGAGCTGGTTGGTGGTTTCCAACTCGTTGTAGCGATGGATCATTTCTAGCATTGGACCTGGAATACATAGATTTGTGAGAATTTTTTTTAATGGGCCTGGTAAAGGGTGGTGTGGGGTTGAACACATTAGAGATGCCCCGAATAGTGAATTTGGCCGAATACCTAATATTCGGTCCCCGCTCTCTGCCGAATACCGAATATTCGGCATGATGTGCGAACATTTTTGAGTCACAATTATTACGAAAACTATTGCGAAAATTATTGCGAAAACGCCAACAAAGCACAACGTTTGCTAAGATATATTTTTATGATGAACAGAATTAATGAATGTAGTTAGAGTCAATCAAGTCAGACCCATGATATAAATAAAATATTTTGGAATCAACAAATGCTCAAAAACGTACCTTCGTATTTAAACACTTTCCAAGAGTACATTTTAAATATTAAATATACCTTGTTCTTGGTTCTTTTGTTGGGTAATTTTTCTTTTTATGTAGGTGCAACAGGTATTCGGTATTCGGCCGAATAGGAGGCAACATTCGGCCGAATACCGAATATTCGGCAAAGTGGCCGAATAGGCCGAATACCGAATAGTTGCCGAATATTCGTGGCATCTCTAGAACACATATCACGTGATTGAGATTGGTCTAGGTAAATATCGAGTTTTTTTAGCAAAAGAATAGTGTTAAAAAATTGAGTAAATTACATTAAATTAAATTATGACGAAATTTGACTCGCGCACGAAGGTTTCCGTAGCACTACGCAAAACCGGCAAAATAATCACGATTGTTATATGGGCGGCCCACTTAAATATTTATTATATTCTGTTTTTAGTATTTGTTATAGCGGCAACAGAAATACATCGTCTGTGAAAATTTCAACTCCCTAGCTATCACGGTTCATGAGATACAGCCTGGTGACGGACAGACGGACAGTGGATAGTAATAGGGTCCCGTTCTTACCCTTTTCAACTCAACTCAACTCAAAATATACTTTATTCATATTCATGTAGACCTAGCAACAAGCTCTTATGAATCGTAATTAATCATAATCTAATTATCAGAGCAATTTATTGATGTTAATATTATTCCATAATAACATTGGATTATTAAACATATCAAATTTAACACTAAGAATTTCACAAAAGGATCGTCAAACATTAAAAAAATTGTATAAAAAAAATACTAGTCTAGAATTTCTAGAATAAAATCTAAATGTCAAAAAAAGCATAAGTAACAAAAGAAGTAGATAGATAGTATTACATCGGAATATTCATTTCCTCATCAATAATCAAATATACCTAATAATAAATAAATAATCAATTCGAATAACAATTAATCCCACTTTGGGTACGGAACCGTAAAAACAATGTTATGCTCTTACCATTGGCCCCCGCTAGCAGCACCATAATGTGACTGGCCTCCAACTCCTTCGACACCACCACCAGCGTCTTGACCCCCGGCGCGTCCACGTACGAAATCGCAGACGCGTCTATTATCACGCAGTGGACCTGGGGACACATCACATGCGTTATACTACCTTAGCATTAGGTTGAATAGTACATTATTGTCGAGGCTCGGAAGTAGCTACTTGCAGGCTGAGGATTCGTTTTAAACGGACGACCTTGGGAGTCCGTTTAATTGAATCCGAAGCCAGCAAGTAGCCTTCCAGCCGAGTCATATATAGTGCTTTTCTCAAAAATGGTGCAAGAAATATAAATATCATAGAAATATTTTACAAAAGCAACGTTCTTACATATATATTTTGACAGAAAAAAGCCCTTGCCGCCTTTTTATTTTTTTTTAACCGACTTCCAAATCCCAAAGGAGGAGGTTATCAATTCGGTTGTATGTTTTTTATTTTTATTTTTTTTATTATTTTTTTTATTTTTTATGTTTGTTACTCCATATCTCCGTCATTACTGGACCGATTTTGAAAATTATCTTTTTGATTGTATGTATATGCATACAGATTGGTCCCGTTTTTGTCAAAATCCAGTTCTGATGATGGGATCCATGAGGAATCGACGGAACTCCTCAAATCTTAAAGGCATACATATGGTGATTTTTGTGTTTTTATCAACAAATCAAGCATATACATTCAAAAACGTGACATTTGATGAAGTGGAACTGCTGATGATGATCAGAACGGAACTCTTCAACGACGCATAGTTCACCTTTGGCGATTTGTCCTCTTCGTTATGTTTGTTAAGCAAGTTAAGTTTTTAAGCCACAATTTTATCAAGCTTGAGTTCTGATGATGGGATCCATGAGAAAACGAGGGAACTCCTCAAATTTTAAAGGCATGCGTATAGAGATTTTTGTATTTTCATCAGAAAATCAAGCATTTTCATTAAAAACTGTCGCATTTGATGAAGTGGAACTGCTGATGATGATCAGAACGGAACTCTTCAACGACGCATAGTTCACGTTTGGCGATTTGTCCTCTTCGTTATGTTTGTTAAGCAAGTTTAGTTTTTAAGCCACATTTCTGTCAAGCTCGAGTTCTGATGATGGGATCCATAAGGAATCGAGGGAACTCCTCAAATCTTAAAGGCATACGTATAGAATTTTTTGTATTTTCATCATAAAATCAAGCATTTACATTAAAAACTGTCGCATTTGATGAAGTGGAACTGCTGATGATGATCAGAACAGAACTCTTCAACGACGCATAGTACATGTTTGGTGATTTCGAATTTCGATTTTGACTTGGTCTGGGACCCGGACTCATACCCGGATCCGGTTCGGACCCGGACTCGGACTCGGACTCGGACCCGGACTCGGACCCGGACTCGGACCCGGACCCGGACTTGGACCGGGACTCGGACCCGGACTCTGACTCAGAGACCCGGACCTCGACCCGGAAAACCCCTATGATACCTAAACTAAATAAACCGCTATGATTACCTACCATAAAATGTAGGTATAAAGTATGATGATGCCAAACCCCTCCCTCTCAAACCCCCGTACACCGCACCGCATGCGCCGTTAAGTGGGTTAGGTTAGGTTTGAACTGCGATCCTCACAGAACCGAACAAAAGTGGGTTAGGTTTGGTTAGAACTGCGAGCCTTACAGAAACGAAATGCTACTAGAAAAATGGGTTTGATTAGGCTCGAACTGCGATCCTCACAGAACCGAACTGCTATCAGAGAAGTGGGTTAGGTTAGGCTAGAACTACGACCCTTACGGACACGAAATGCTACTAGAAAGTACTGTTTTTACCTCCTTTTCTACATAGTGCACCATCTACCATAATCTTTCACCGGGCCCCATAGAAGTCGGTTTTTTTTTCTTAAAAATTATTAATATAAAAATAGAAGTGTATTTTTCTGCCAAAAATACGCCAACCTATTTGAGACATCTAAATAGTCGGTCGCGGTACTAATCATCTGTTTGGCTGTTTAATGGGCCTGTGCCTTCATTTGATATGGTCATTTCAACTTTTAAAAAGTTTGGAACTCGACAAATAATGGAATTTGTATGCAACATTGCAGTCCCAAAATCGAGACTGCAATGTTTTTAACTTTTTAATTTTGGACTGACCATAAACTACGCGCTTCGCGACCTATTTTTTAGACGGCAAAGTCGACTTTGCCGTCCATTTTTGAGAAAAGATATTATAGCAAATACCTTTTATACTGTATGAGATATATCTGATAAAAATATGTCATTCGTATGTATATGTCTAATAAATTATATCCGTTGATCGTTATATCGACCAATAATATATCCATAGTTGTTATATACAGTAAACCGCACCCGAGCTTACCACCTTTATAGCAATCCAGCGCGGGAACGCTGCCTGCGTGATGGGCGCCTTAGCCAACTTTGCTAAAGTATATTTTTTTTATAATACTCTGTAATGCCCTAACTTCTGCCCAATACTGGGGTCCCACACGTAGCTCTCGCTCTTGCTCAAGGTCCCATAGTTGCTGTCCTGGTCCTCAGGTGTGAGGTCGATGGGCTTCATGTAGCCAACTTTGCGGAAGTATCTGTTATTTGTAATACTCTGTAATGCTCTACCTTCTGCTCAATACTGGGGTCCCACACGTAGCTCTCGCTCTTGCTCAAGGTCCCATAGTTGCTGTCCTGGTCCTCAGGTGTGAGGTCGATGGGCTTCATGTAGCCAACTTTGCAGAAGTATCTGTTATTTGTAATACTCTGTAATGCTCTACCTTCTGCCCAATACTGGGGTCCCACACGTAGCTCTCGCTCTTGCTCAAGGTCCCATTGTTGGTATGAGGTCGACAGGCTTCATGTAGCCAACTTTGCTAAAGTATCTGTTTTTTATAATCTGCAATGCCCTACCTTCTGCCCAATACTGGGGTCCCACACGTAGCTCTCGCTCTTGCTCAAGGTCCCATTGTTGCTGTCTTGGTCCTCAGGTGTGAGGTCGATGGGCTTCATGTAGCCAACTTTGCTAAAGTATATGTTTTTTTATAATACTCTGTAATGCTCTACCTTCTGCCCAATACTGGGGTCCCACACGTAGCTCTCGCTCTTGCTCAAGGTCCCATGATTGCTGTCTTGGTCCTCAGGTGTGAGGTCGATAGGCTTCATGTAGCCAACTTTGCTAAAGTATATGTTTTTTATAATACTCCGTAATGCCCTACCTTCTGCCCAATACTGGGGTCCCACACGTAACTCTCGCTCTTGCTCAAGGTGCCATTGTTGCTGTCTTGGTCCTCAGGTGTGAGGTCGATAGGCTTCATGTAGCCAACTTTGCTAAAGTATCTGTTTTTTAAAATCTGTAATGCCCTACTTTCTGCCCAATACTAGGGTCCCACACGTAGCTCTCGCTCTTGCTCAAGGTCCCATTGTTGCTGTCTTGGTCTTCAGGTGTGAGGTCGATAGGCTTCATGTAGCCAACTTTGCTAAAGTATATGTTTTTTATAATACTCTGTCATGTCCTACCTTCTGCCCAATACTGGGGTCCCACACGTAACTCTCGCTCTTGGTCAAGGTCCCATGGTTGCTGTCTTGGTCCTCAGGTGTGAGGTCGATAGGCTTCATGTAGTCAACTTTGCTAAAGTATCTGTTTTTTATAATCTGTAATGCCCTACCTTCTGCCCAATACTGGGGTCCCACACGTAACTCTCGCTCTTGCTCAAGGTTCCATTGTTGCTGTCTTGGTCCTCAGGTGTGAGGTCGATGGGCTTCATGTAGCCAACTTTGCTAAAGTATCTGTTTTTTATAATCTGTAATGCCCTACCTTCTGCCCAATACTGGGGTCCCAACGTAGCTCTCGCTCTTGCTCAAGGTCCCATTGTTACTGTCTTGGTCTTCAGGTGTGAGGTCGATGGGCTTCATGTAGCCAACTTTGCTAAAGTATCTGTTTTTTATAATCTGTAATGCCCTACCTTCTGCCCAATACTGGGGTCCCACACGTAGCTCTCGCTCTTGCTCAAGGTGCCATTGTTGCTGTCTTGGTCCTCTGGTGTGAGGTCGATGGGCTTCATGTAGCCAACTTTGCGGAAGATCGTCTCCCGAAAGAGGTTTTTGGTGGCGAAGTTGAGGCCCCCACAGTAGTGGAATATTTTGATTCCGGGGAGTTCTTCAGCCTTGAATAACAGAAAATTTTGGGTTATATTATATGGGTAGTTAGATCAAGAAGTCTGCATCGATTTTGATAGCATACGCAGTGCAAGTGTTATTTATACGTCATAATTTCGATAGAAAATTGACATTTAAAACAACACTTGCACTGGGTGTGCTATCAAAATTGTTGCAGACTTATCTTGGTCTAACTAATATATTTCATAACATAATACATAATTTAAAATCATCATAACATCATTGTGGCACTCTTTGGGGGAGGCCTATGTCCAGCAGGGGACGTCCTCTGGTTGATATGATGATGATGATGAATTTAAAATAGAATTCATAATTTATTATGCAATAAATTATGAATTATTATGAATTACTCTATTTGTTTTTGTGTTAGAATCCATACACTCTTTGAAGGCTGCAAAAATATGTGACACGATCTTATGGCTCTAAAAATAAGATCGTGTCAGATATTTTTGCGACCTTCGTTGTGTAACATGTTATTGCAGGTAACTGTATACCTAACTGCATAATCACTCTATGCACTTTTGAAGAGAAGAGAGAGAAAGATATTTGGGACACAGACAAAACATCCTTCAGACTGAGCATAGTCGCGCTACCCCCTCTGTCACGCATACGGTAATTTTACTCCATGTTCGAGTCGGAAGTGCCTTTGTGTGACGTCCGTGTCTTTGAACGGACCAATCACGGCACAGGATTTCGCTCACCTCGTCCCGCGCACCCCCGCATTTTTGGCATCATCGGTTGCATGAAATAATTGCTCTAAACTCGGGCGCAGAGGATTCCTAGTCTATGACTTGGGAGAAGAGTTTATTAATCGACCTACATGTCGATTGCAAGAAACGCATACTTTTTTAAACAAATAATTATATTATTATCTATGTATGTCAATCAATCAAAAAATAAACTTTTAAATGTCAGAACATGTCAAAACAAAATAAACAAACCAACATAAACTAAACATTTATCTCATCCCAAAAAAATATCACAGGATTACAGATAAATATCAACAAAAAAACCGAAACTCAAGCGTAATCAAAATTTCTACATAATAAGAGAACTCAATATTCCTACTTATTCCTCTAAAAATAATCAAAAACTAATACTAGTATAAAAGAAAACAGAATAATATCTTCATCTAACCAAGAAAGAAGATGAACAATACCTGTAACTAGTATAAAAGAATAATATCTTCATATAATATTCAAGAAAGAATAAGAATAAGTATCTGTAACCATTCGCCATGCGTCTACTCCCATATAAAAAGTACCCATACTCCTTAGACTATGAAGTCAGTGTGTTGGACATGTACAGATGGGTCGTCTGCCTAGCTATATATTGGCTGGTTATGTACGCGGTCGGATTCTTTCTGGTCATGGTCAGAAGAGAGGAGGAGTTGGATATGGCTAGTAGGGGAATGGTGGGTAATGATAATGATAAATTATAGTTGGTTTGAATTTGTGTTTTATTTTGTATTAAACGCACCCTTTCGAGAGGTAAGTGTTATGAATCTGCCAAGCAACATATTTTGACTAAGGAAGGTATAGATTTTGTGAAGTTAGGGCTTGTAGGGTTAGGGCGTGGAGAATTAGAAGCTTGGCTCAACATTAAGTGCCAGTTGCACCAACCATATTTGACAGACTGATCAAAGTCAGCCGGCGCGCCCCAGCGCTTTACTATGAAACTTTCCATACATAAAAATTTAGCGAACTCTTTATATTAACGATACGAACAGTTTGGTGCAACCGACCCTAAGTGCCAGTTGCACCAACCACATTTGACAGACTGATCATCGTCAGCCGGCGCGCCCCGCGGCTTTACTATGAAACTTTCCATACATAAAAATTTAGCGAACTCTTTAACGTTCGTAACAGTTTGGTGCAACCGACCCTAAATCTGATCACTTTTTGACAGTGCGAGCTTTACGGTCTCTTCTACTTTTGGCAACATCGGGTATATAATACCTACATTTATTTTGGTGAAAATTATAACAAATATGTTAGACTCAAATAAAGTGTATAATGTCGGCTCCTGATAGTACAGTTTCTGTGTAATGTTTTGACGGCAGTCACATTAAACCAATATATATATATAGGATAGTTTCGTTAGGTTGCGTCAGATACCCGAATAGAAGGGTAAGCTGTCCATAAATAGGATCATATATTCCTGATTAGGCTTTAGGGGGAAGCGGGGCAGATAGGCACAAGGGGCAGTTTTGAACACCCACACTAATTCCTTAACTAAAAACTTATTTTCACCTTCTACAATGCTAAAACATGGCTTTGTATGTGTGAGTGGCACATTTGTCCTTCCAGCCGCTGTCGCTTGGTGCGTGAAAACGTGTTTCCACGGTCGCGTAGTAAATAAATTATGATTTTTTTATCGTGTTCTGGTGCGAAATTTTAGACTTTATCGGATGAAAATCATAATGAGCGATAAGTACGTTTATTCAGTAATAAAGTTAGCTGATTATTTTAAAGTAATACTTAATAGTATATTTATAATAAATGATGAAAGAAAATTGACAAAGAAAAGATAAAACAACTTAAGTAGCTTTATGTCAAAAAATGACACTGATTTCATTAAAAGCTTTTTATTGTAGTATTAGTGCACCTGCTTAATAACTGTAGTATGTTCTTATAGCACCGCATTTAATGGACGTTTTATAATGTTTAAAACGTTTACTACGTCAGCTAACTGAGATGACCTGTAACGTGTGCTCTGCGGGGCAGTTTGAAACACTTACGGGGCACTTTGATTCATGTGCCAAAGTAGCCCAAAATGATGTATCAAAGTGGCCCATGCAATGTATCAAAGTGCCCTGCAGGTGGGGCACAATTGAATAAATCCCATTTTTTGTTAAAATCCATGTATCTCTTTTTAGGCCAAACAATAAGAAGTTATAGAGGGAAATGCTAGGAACACAATTTTTGACTCCGTAGCTTTGTTTGGACTAGTTAAGAGGTGAACATATCAAAAGTCCCCGGCCGTAGCCCTGGTGCTGGGGGGTAGAGGGGGGAAAGAAGGTCTCATTTTTCGGTTTTTCACTTATATCTTGGAAACTTTACGTCTTAGCGACATGACTACTAAGACAAACCAAAAGCTGATAAAATTTGTTACAAGTTTTATTCAGTCAAATTTTTCGATATCTTGAATAGTTTTTGAGATATCCGCTCTTGAAAGTTTATTTAGGGCTTTCAATTTTATCTTGATATCTACATTAGTGAAGCTCTTAGGCCGTGTTTGGTATCATTTTCGTATAAATCGGGGGTACTGAATTCATTTTTGGTATCACATTGACACCATTCCTCAGAAAAAACATATAAACTTTAAACAAATACCTTTTTTTTTTAAATTCCTCTTCACGCTTAAACCGCTCAACCGATTTAATTGAAATTTGGTGTACAGATATTTCGAGTCCGAAGACAGGACATAAGATACTTTTTATCTTTATAATCATCCTTTAAAGTTGTGAAATGGAGTATGGGGGGGAATTCAACTTCGTCGACGAAACTGAATTCCTGAGGTTAATACTGCTTAAGGTAAGGTTTGAAGTCATGTTTGGTATCATTTTCATCTAAATCACAGATGTATACCAACCTAAATTTCATCTAAACCGGTTCAGCGATTAATGACTCCCCATACAAACTTACACCCCACTTTTCACACCCTCAAAAGATGTTTTTGGTTATAAAAACTATCCTATGTCCTGTGTCGAGACTGAAACTATTTCTATACCAAATTTCAACGAAATTGGTTCAGCGGTTTGAGCGTGAAGAGGGATTTAAAAAAATGTTTTTTTAAATTTTGGTTTTACATCGAAATAGTGTCAATGTGATACCGTAAATGAATTTAGCATCCCCGATTTATACGAAAATGATACCAAACATGGCCTAACAGCTTCACTGATGTAGATATCAAGATAAAATTAAAATCCCTAAATAAACTTTCAAGAGCGGGTATCTCAAAAACTATTCAAGATATCGAAAAACTTGACTGGATAAAACTTGTAACTAATTTTATCAGCTTTCGGTTTGTCTTAGTAGTCATGTCGCTAAGACGCAAAGTTTCCCAGATATCAATGAAAAACCGAAAAATTCGACCTTCTTTCCCCCCTCTACCCACCAGCACCGGGGCTACAGCCGGGGACTTTTGATATGTTCACCTCCTAACTAGTCCAAACAAAGTTACGGAGTCAGAAATTGTGTTCCTAGCATTTCCCTCTACAACGTTTTTTGAGCATTCATTTCCTGACCTATTTACTGCCCATAAATTTAACAAAAAAAGATATACTTTGTATACCTTAGTAAATTTATCATCTACTAAGTACAAAAAGAATGTATTTTGAGTTAATTTTGGGGCCTTAAATCAATTTGAAAAAAAGGTGTACCAAGCTGCCCCGCTTCCCCCTACATACATTTTCTTTCACTTCGAGAAAAGATGTGTGAAAGTCTAGGTACTACGGCAGCGGCACTTCCTTGATCTCAGATAATTATTAAAATAGTATACCAAAAAATTGACTTACGGCTCGGTACCGCTTGATATCCAGGTACAGGTCTGTCTCCAGCACGCGGCCCAGCAGGCAGGTGTAGGGCTTCTGAGAGCGAATGAACAGCGCCCCGACACTCGCTAATAGACCTGCTACTAACCTAAAATATAATATTCAATATATTATCCAACTTGTGAAGGGTCCTCTGGGGTGTCATAAGACAACAACAACAACATATTATCCAACTTATTCATAAAGGATTACGCTGCGTCTTACGTAAGCGAATAACTCGCGGACGCGACGCGGCGCGGCGCGGCGGGCCCAAGGCGTTCGCGTTCGCGACGTAGGACACTTCTATAGGTATCAAAGGATTCGCCGCATCGCTTCGCTTCGCGTTCGCGTGATTTCGCCTACGTAGTACGCTGCGTTTATAAAACGGCGTTTATAATATGTTTTATCCCTTTCTTACTAATTCATAAGTCAAAATGACAGATAAAGACCTACGATTATTAGCTAATTGAGGTTTGTAGTGGGTTTATGAATAAGGGGGTATTTATGTACTTATACTTAAAGTAACTAACTTTACAATTAAAAACCATAAAAATGTTGTATGTAAAATGTTTTAAACTCTGATTTAAATTTCGGATCGCCTTTTTAGAATGTCGAGTGATTTTTTAGAAATATATTTAACATCACCCATGTGTAATAATAACAAATAACTTCGTGCCTGAACTAAATTACAATACATTTAATGGGGTTGGCAACTGTCAAAGGTTTGCATAGATGTCGCCGTCATAGCTTGCCCCTTTTTCTATGAGATTTGGCTTAAATAGCTGGCATCCAAAGCATTAAAAAAAATTTGACACAATTCTAGGGATTGACAGGGCAAGCTATGATGGCGCCATCTGCTTAATACTTTGACCGGCCAACCCCATTGAAATGGAAAATTTACCCATAATCGATGTTGACGAGAGTAGTCATGAGGAAGGTAATAAGCCAGACGGCTGCGTCCAATTTACTCAGGTAGCAGAACCTGAAACAAATATATTTATAGTTACATAAACTAGGCTAAAAATGAAAGAAGAAAAGCAGGGGCCGATTTTTGAATTTCGATCGCTCGATTTCGTCACTCGAAAATCGGTGGAACACGCCGAAATGCTAATTTTTGAAATCGAACGATCGAAATTTGGTATCTAGTGGTATTGACCACTCGATTTCAATTCCATTAGTAGAATTTAAACGCCTAGTAGTGGAGATATCATTCAGTACACGAAATCTAGTGGTCGAATTTCAAAAACCGGCCCCCAGAATGAATGTGACTCTCCATGCCTATAGAGTCCTTATGCATAAGCCGGCCTAGCCAAAGTCCTTATGCATAAGCCGGCCTAGCCAAGGTTACAATTGCTATCGCTTCGACAACGAAAAGTAAAGCTTTTCGTTGTCTCTCTATCACTCTTTCGTATTGTACGACAGTGACAGTTACGTTTCGATCGCTTCGGAGCGTAAGCGATTGGCATCTTGGCTACGCGGCAAGGCCCTTTTACGCACGGGACGCCACAAACTTATGTCGAATATATTTATGTAAGTATGTAGTTTACAGACGAACTATGTATGTCAAATTGCATTCTTTAGTTTAGTAAACGTAGGTTTAAAAAAAGGCTACTTATCCTGGTCACGGCACCAAAATTGTAACTGCCCTCTGACTGGTAATCAATATGTTCTGGCATTAAATCTAACTTTTGTCTAATTGAGCAATAAATAATGACTCCTTTAGAGTTACATATAGATACACAAAACAGTTGTAACAGGGATTAGATCCAGTGGTGTAAGTAACCAACTTAGGCCCCACGCAATTTTTCCCGGCTTTATCGAATGGGGGCATTGGGGGCCCCCAGTCTAATTGGGCCTTCTCTCGGGCCAGGGGTCCATGGCATTTTGCCAATATGCCATCCTATAGTTATGCAACTGATTAGGTTCTCTCAATATTAAGTCCCAAAGGTCAAAGTACGTACCTCTTAAGGTCCAAAACTTGTAATAACATCCCCTTTAGAGACACCACAATGATGGAGGCGAGCACGCAGCGGGGCAGGTCCTCAAAGAACGGGCCTAAGAAGAGCAGGACGCACAATATCAACAGCGCGCTCACTACTTGCGTTAGGTTGGTTTTGGCGCCCGCCTATAATAAAAAAAAATAGACACATAACGCACATATAAAAAGTTAAAACCTCACACACTGGATATATATCAAGTTTAGAATAAATTTAAAAGTGGAAAAATTACTGTCCTGGTTGAGACTTGAACTCACGACCACTTGAGTTCGAGTCTCATCCAAGACAGTAATTTTTCCACTGTTAAATTTATTCTAAGCTTGATAGCATCGTACGCAGACGTTTCTGTTTGTTAAAAAATAAAATTGATATACAGGGTGGAAAGATAAGTCGGGCCCTGGAGGGAAACTACCTTAAATCCTTAAGCTGGCTCATTTTAATTAAAGGAAACATTCCTTTATTTTTAAAAAGAAACAAAACTGCATTCAAAGACGTTTTTTCTTCAATTTCGCTTGTCTAAAAAAATCTTGAGTACTAAATATTAGATTTTATGGATATTTTGTACGACAGACGAGTGTAAGACCTAATGTTTCTTGGAGAAATGTTATCATTAACATTAACTGTATCGAATAGTACAATAAAATTGCGAGTTTTTATTTTTTGGAATTTTTAGTCGGTTCGAGTCCCGGGCGAGGCAAGCGAGTTTTAGAAAATCTTTGAATGCAGTTTTGTTTTTTTTTTTAATAAAGGAATGTCTCCTTTAAGTAAAATGAGCCAGGTTAAGGATTTAAGATAGTTTCCCTCCAGGGCCCGACTTATCTTTCCACACTGTATATCAGTACAAAAGCTTATAGTAAATTTCGTCGGGTGACAAGCAAAAGCCACTAACTAACATCATTGAAATTATTGGACAATAAACCGTGTTACAAGTGTAATAAAGTGCGTTGTTACTTTAATTTTTTGATAGTACTTAGTGACTTTTGCTTGTCACCCGACGATTTCAAGCTCGATGGGTAGGATGACAGGTGTCATCTCCATATTTATAACCTAGAAACGTCAAATCTCGCGAAATTGTATTGAAATGACGGCTATCCTACCCATCGAGTTTGAAAAATACTATAAGTAATTTCAGAAAAAATCGTGCCCGACTTTGACAGCTGAATTAGATAGAGCTGTACGGCGTCAATATGTTACTGGATTGTTGAATGTGAAATTTGACAGTGTTAAAAAATAATTTGTATGGAGCCTTACAGCGGCCGTCTACTGGGATTTATCACTCAAATAAAACCAGTCACTCAGACTATCTCAAGCTGTTCGAAAATCTATTGACCAAAATCAACGACAATGGTCACTTCGCGCTTATAGTCGGTGACGTAAACATAGACCTGTTAAACGAATCGACTTACAAAAAATCATTAACAGACATTATGGCCGCTAATAATTTCACTCAACATGTAGGTTTCCCTACACGCACTACTCCTACGTCATCTACACTTTTGGATCACGCGTACCATAATATCTGCCGTGACAGTGTGTCCGTGCACAGAGCGATAACGTTCCTCAGTGACCACTGCGCGCAAGTAACCGGTATTACTAGAACTTCGTCGAGCAAACACGAGCCGCTGCCTCGACGATCTTATACTCTCACAAATAAGGTCCATTTTGGACAACATCTCGAGTCTATAGATTGGACTGAAGTGATAACAAGATGCGATAATGATGAGAATAAATTAGCCGAACTGATATTATGTGTTCCGTACTCCACATCGGATATCTTCATTGAGAGAGTAACGCGATCGTTGACCAATGATGCCGCTAGCGTCTATGTAGTCGCTCCGCCCCACGCCGTGACGTAGTTCCGCTTCCACTTCCTGCGAACCGTTGCTCGCTTCCCGCTACTCGCCGCCGCCATGTCATTGTTTCGTCGACCGTCTTGACCGATGGTCCGCAAATATTTTTTGCGTATATTTTTGCAGCATGGTGCTTTAACATTTCCGATCCAAAGCTCGGTCGATTAAATAGTGAGATATGGCAGAGATCGCCACTATTAGTCTTTTGGCGGTCTCGCGATCGAAGTCATCGAACGGTGCTTTTCGATTCTACCCACTTTTTTCTTGCTAAATTAATTTTCACATTCCATGCTGCTAAAATCGTTACCGTTAACTCGCATTTTCGAGATCGAAGTAGGAAGTGCGTCAGTGGTTTTTGTTAACAAGTGGTAACAAGTCGCTCCGCATCGGAGAGGGAACGTGCGGTCATCGTGCCTGCGGCGGCGGGGGCGGCGCGGCGGCGGGGGCGGCGCGGCGGCGGACGGCCTGCGCGCGCCGCTGCCGGGTGCCGCGCTTCGCTGATAAGGAGGTTTGAATTGTCTCGAACCATCCGGTGAGCCAGTTTAAGATATTCTAATTTTATTGGCGTTCAGAAGTTACTTCGACACTCGCGGAGGGTTCTCAGGCAGTAGCCTGGGAGTACCTCGTGTTGTTAGTTGCGGCGCGACCGGGGCGCCCCGTCCCCCGGCGCGGGGGCGCGGGTCCGGCGCCCGCCCCCGCCCGCGCGCGCCGCGTCTTCTGCTGTCGTCCAAGGTGACTCCGAGACACCGCGACGCTGCGGGCCACGGTGGACGCCTCCAGTCCGCAGGACTCGGAGAGACGTCACACGCCCGATCCTGTTGCTGCAGTCGCGGTGCGGACGCCTCCAGTCCGCGGGACTCCGAGAGACGTCACACGCCCGCTCCTGTTGCTGCAGTCGCGGTGCGGACGCCTCCAGTCCGCGGGACTCCGAGAGACGTCACACGCCCGCTCCTGTTGCTGCAGTCGCGGTGCGGACGCCTCCAGTCCGCGGGACTCCGAGAGACGTCACACGCCCGCTCCTGTTGCTGCAGTCGCGGTGCGGACGCCTCCAGTCCGCGGGACTCCGAGAGACGTCACACGCCCGCTCCTGTTGCTGCAGTCGCGGTGCGGACGCCTCCAGTCCGCGGGACTCCGAGAGACGTCACACGCCCGCTCCTGTTGCTGCAGTCGCGGTGCGGACGCCTCCAGTCCGCGGGACTCCGAGAGACGTCACACGCCCGCTCCTGTTGCTGCAGTCGCGGTGCGGACGCCTCCAGTCCGCGGGACTCCGAGAGACGTCACACGCCCGCTCCTGTTGCTGCAGTCGCGGTGCGGACGCCTCCAGTCCGCGGGACTCCGAGAGGCGTCACACGCCCGCTCCTATTGCTGCAGTCGCGGTGCGGACGCCTCCAGTCCGCGGGACTCCGAGAGACGTCACACGCCCGCTCCTGTTGCTGCAGTCGCGGTGCGGACGCCTCCAGTCCGCGGGACTCCGCGAGATGTTACACGCCCGCTCCTATTGCTGCAGTTGCGGTGCGGACGCCTCCAGTCCGCGGGACTCCGCGAGACGTTACACGCCCGCTCCTATTGCTGCAGTTGCGGTGCGGTCGCTTCCAGTCCAGCGGGACTCCGAGAGATCCGCGTGGCTCTGCGAGACGTCACACGCCCGCTCCTGCAGCTGCGGGCGCATCGCGGGTGGATCGCGCCAAGGTGAAGGCGGACCGCTTCTGCGTCCCGACTGCTCGAGCGGAAGGAAGGTAAGTTACGTGTAAGCAGTGGAAATGCTACGAGTACAGCGACGATCGCCGCGTTGGTTGCCGCCCGTCATGACGTCGCTGGTGACCTACGCGCCGGTGGTGGCCACCACGATGGCACCGCCGAGGGCAACAGCGTCGCCGTGATGATGCGTGCAGCTACGAGCCTATAGCCATCGGCGCCTCCCGTGCCGGTAACGTCCGTCACGCGCACCGGCGCCTGTCGAGCTGGCCGCCACGACGGCGCCTCTCGCACCTGAGCCTGGCGACGGTGGCCGCCATGATGGTGCCGCCCGCTCGATGACGCCGCCTGCCCCCCGAGCTGGCCGCCACGATGGCGCCTCTCGCATTACGCATCGACGCGGCGGCGGCGGCTGCCACAATGGCGCTGCCCGCCACGATTATGCCGCCCGCCACGATGGCACCACCACCTGCGCACTGGCGCCTTTCGAGCTGGCCGCCACGATGGCGCCTCTCGCCTCACAGCAGTGCCTCCCAGAGCAGCCAGCCAGACGGCGACCGCCTCATACACCGGTGCCTCCCGAGCTGGCCGCCACGATGGCGCCTCTCGCCGCACGCACCGGCGCCTCCCGAGCCGGTGGCGGCGGCCGCCACGATGGAGCCGCCCGCCTCACGCGACAACGCCTCTAGAGCGGGCCGCCACTATGGGTCCTCGCCTCACGCACCAGCGCTTCCCGAACCAGTGGCGGCCGCCATGAGCCGCCCGGCCTCAGGCACCGGTGCCCCCCCCCCCCCCCCCCCCGAGCCGGCCGCCACGATGGCGCCCCTAGCTTCACGCACCGTTGCCTCCCGAGCGGCGGCGGTTGCCACAATCACGCCGATGCTGTCCACCGATGCTGCAACTACGACGATGTCGTCCCTTGCTCGCTGGGCGCCACAGTATCAGTTTTGTCCTGTCCACATGGTTCCATTGAGGTACGCAGGCGCCTATAGCTGTGGTGCAGGTATAGGTATGGTATGGTACAGCACGAACAGACCGCTAAGCTCTTGGTTTCGGTTAAAGAATCCTCCGGCGACGGCAGACAAGGTCGTAAAGAGCCCCGTCCTAGCGCGGCTCGACTGCCCGGAGTTGAAAGCGGTAAGATATGTCGATACTCAGAGGAAAATACGTCGTGTTCTCGGGCTTCATAAAGGTGCTGATCGACTTCGCTGTGTCGCTTCGAAGTTCCTACGACTTCTCGAGGCCATGGAGTGGTCCAACCGGAGAACAGCTAGCGACAAGGCCCTGTGCGACCGCTCGAAACCGAGGTGAAAGGCATCGAAAATGTCTGCAGACTTCACATAATTATCTCTGCTTGCTCGCGCTCTCCAGCTTAAGTTCCGTCTTACAAAGACGAACTCGTGCGAAAAGCCATAATAAACAAAATGGGACAAATAAACCCGCTGCGCCTGAACAAGCTTGAGTTTCCGGTGCTAAGAGAAAGGGGCCAGGAGGACTCCAGCAGTTTCCATCTGTCTGTATTCGACTTTATCGAAACAGTTTTGTTACGCAAAGCGCCAAAATCGATTTTAGACTTGATTTCATCAGTTCGATTTCCTTAAGAGCATGCTACTAACTCGATGCCCTATACTAACTCGATATAGGGTGTCTCTTCGGATAAAGCGAATTAGACCATCACGCTCCTAGACATCACGTGGGACACGCGGCACAACACACCGATTGAAAGTTTTCTTTTTCGCGACATACAGGCCTGCCTTGCTGCAGAGTTTCTCGCAGAAATGAGACTCAATGCCTTCTGTTCAGTCTCAAATTCGCAAACTTTAGTTCATGGAGGAAGGTGAAGCCTTCGCAGTCCCCAGCAACACGGAGCTGCCGAAAGCCTCGCACCACTTTCTTCCTCATCTTATGCAAGCAGTCCGTTACAATCTCCAATATTGGTAGACAATGTACGAGGTAAGGCCCTTTCAGCGAAGAGTAACCGTTAACGGGCCGCATCTGCAGCGCTGACGACAGAAGTGTAAACATACAACCGCACCGGTACAGTATACATAAAACGACGGCGACACTACATCCCTTCCGTTACTACGGCTGTCGCAAAAACTGCTGATGCCAGCAGATCGTCTACAGGTCGCGCTGGTTGCTTGCTACTTGCCAGGTCGGTACAACCCCCGAGGGCGACGGTTTATCAAGAAGTCACTGCGCGCCCGAGTGGCAGCTGCGCCCAGCAGCCGCCGAGACTGTCTTCGCCTGACAGGCGCCTTATTGTTGGCCGGCCTCCGCTTTCGAGAGCCCTCGCACTGTGCCACGGTATTTCTTAACAGACTCATTGAACTGCTACCACGACCTTTGACAGCTTCCTGTGAGACTTGGCATGGATGTCTCCACCTCCCAGCCTAGTCTGTGTACTGCGACGGCGTGATAAGGAGTCTTAAAGCAGCTGTGGTAAGCTTGCAATTTACTGGCGGTCCTAGTGAACACAACGTCAGACCGCCCTCCCTTACGAGTCAACGACCTTAAGAATGAGGCGTAGCTCCTGTCAGATAGGACGCTCCAACACCGAGCTGGCGGGATCAGGAGTGACGTCCGCTACTGGCGTGACTGGCGCATGCATATAACATGCCAAGGTCTAACGCTACGTAGCGAACGAAACGCAACTGTCACTGTCTCACTAATATGGAAGAACCGGATATTCCCGATTCCGGTACTGTGTTTGTATAGAAAACAGTAACGGGAGCCCCTAGATCGTCCCCTTGTCTAGGCTGCATGTACGGCCACAATGTAGAAACGATCTTTATGGTGCATCAAAAATAAGATCAACTGCCAGGTACCTCTATCCAGTGAAGTAGCGAGCTATCTCAGACGTCTATTTCTATTATCCATGTTAGCTTTCAGAACGATACTCGTTCATAAGCCTCTCACAAGTGCTGTGTATGAACCACTATCGGACACTATGCCTTCTTCCAACGCCATTAACGAGACCAGCGCCTCCCAAAGCACCAGCTTGGGACGCGAGACATCTACTTGCCCTAATTTAAATAGCCTTACAACGTTAGGTACGTTAGAAGAAGTACGATAGAATAGCTGCCGCACTTTTGCTGTTAGCATCAGGCCGCAGGGTCAATGACCTTACTCTACTACACTGTAGCCCGGGCAATTACATAGATAACTTTAACGCTATTATTTTGTGTCCGAAATTCGGCTCTAAACCAGATAACGTGTCTTACCGACTGGACTCTTAGAAGCTCCGGAATAAAGTATAGACCCAGTATAAGTAGGTAGTCTGGGTACGTCACCTTGCGAGAATTACACAAAATGTTAGGGGACACTTCGCTTATTTCTTTCAGCCACAGTCTCATCCAAGCCGGCCTCGCCTACGATTGCTTTTGATCCACAATGTACTTAATAACTAAATTGGCTGGAAAGCTATTCACTTAGCGATATTTTCGCTTATGTTAATTGGGAACATGACTCGCCGAGATTCTGCGGATCGGATGCGATTTCGAATGAGAATTCTCTTAAACCAGTTTAACGTCAGATTCGAACCTGAGATTACAATTTCAATTCTCAATTTCCTGTAATTCACATTATAACGAGTCACTGTGATTTCATGGGTTGCAATATGGTGTATACATATTTATTCTTTCTCTGAGTTCTATGACAGTAGGTGTAGCCCTATCGCTTGCGCGCCCGCTAACTCGCCACCAGGAGATAATAAACAGGTCTCAATGAAGATATCCGATGTGGAGTACGGAACACATAATATAAAAATTTTACCTTCCAATAAAATTATTATTATGTTTCCTATCCACATCGGATATCTGAGTAATGCCTTCCTGGCAGGCTACTAGGCTACTTTTATGCCGACGGTACTTCTCCTCAACAATGACATGGCGGCGGCGAGTAGCGGGAAGCGAGCAACGGTTCGCAGGAAGTGGAAGCGGAACTACGTCACGGCGTGGGGCGGAGCGACTACATAGACGCTAGCGGCATCATTGGTCAACGATCGCGTTACTCTCTCAATGAAGATATCCGATGTGGATAGGAAACATAATAATAATTTTATTGGAAGGTAAAATTTTTATATTAAACTCACTAATAAACAAGTTTAACATTTGTTTCCCAAAGAAAAAGAGTAAGTGTTATAAAAAATCTAACTCGTGGGTCGATACTGACATTTTAACCACCAAGTGCCTCCTTTTCGATGTAATGGATCTAAAAAATAAATTTCCGGACTCTGGTAGGTTGTCATGTTTTGCGGAAAACCTATCAATCGCTTATTGCACTAAACTAAAATCAAAACGCACAGAGTATTATGATGATCTAATTAGTAAAAATGAAAATAAAAGCAAGTCAATGTGGAACGTTATCAATAAGGAGCTAGCTAGAAAACCCAGTGAGCCTTTGGATTTTACCGAATTGATAAAACAATGTAACGGTATCCCGGTGACAAGCAAGCAGCAGGTGGCGGACGCGCTGAACGCGGAGTTCGTGAGCGCGGCGGCGGCGTGCGGCGCACCGCGCGCCGACGTGCGCGCCGCGCTGACTGCGCTCGCCGCTCGCACGCCGCCTCTTGACCGCTCGATACGACTTGAATCGTTTACTGCTCATGAAGTAGCCAAAATAATGCAGGTTAAGATAGCGCCCAAGAATAGTCAGGATATATACGAATTATCACCGAGCATTCTTAAATTTGTTAGCCCGATAATTAGCTATCCGCTATCGCACCTCTTTAATATTAGTATTAAAAATGGGACATTCCCAGAATCACTTAAAAAAGTAAAAATATCACCTTTGTATAAGGGGAAAGGACCAAAAAGCGCTAGTAAGTCGTATCGCCCTATCTCTTTGGTACCCGCCCTCAGCAAAGTTATCGAAGTCGGTCTCAACCAGCGTATGTTGTCCTTCTGGTTGTCCCAAAACGCGATGTCAGACCGGCAGTACGCGTACCAGAGAGGTCGAAATTCAACGGACCTGGTCCGCGAGGTTGTGTGGGCGGTGATGAGGGCGCGCGAGGCCGGGCGGCAGGCGGCCGTGCTGTGCTGCGACCTCTCGCGCGCCTTCGACACCGCGGACCACGGTCTTGTCGAGGCCAAGCTTGATCACTACGGCTTCCGTGGACCCGCGCTCAGTATACTGGTGTCCTTCATGAGGAACAGAACCCTAACTGTAGTAGGTGATCGAGGAAGGGTACGGTCTGCAGAACAAAGTAGCGTAATGGGAGTTCCGCAGGGCTCCTGTTTATCTAATACCCTGTTCACAATACTACTCAACGATCTACCGGGGGCTCTCGATGAGGACGAAGTATTTATGTACGCTGACGATGTTACCGTAGTGATCACAGCACCGAACGAACGGTTACTCGAAGTGGCCCTTAATGACACCGTCAATCGATTATATATTTGGTTTGCGCAGAACGGCCTAGCACTTAATACGGAAAAGACCTGTTTTCTACGCGTCAGTTTAAACGGCCACCAGAGTACTGACCTCGAGGTCCACGCGGGGTGCACTAAAATTGAACAAGTTGCGACCGCTAAACTCCTCGGCTTTGTGCTGGATAGCTCGTTGTCTTGGCGGGAACATATCGATAGCGTATGTGCCCGTCTAGGTCGAGCATGCTACGCACTGCGACGACTTGCATCCACAGCTAGCAGAGATACAGTCAGATCCTGTTATTTCGCCACCGTCCACTCTATACTATTGTACGGAACTGAGCTATGGGGCCGAGCATCTGATTTTGACCGTGCCTTTCGAATGCAGAAGCGCGCAGTGCGAAGCATCGTAGGTATCCGCAGTGATGAATCAGTCCGCGATCACTTCAAGAACCTACACATTTTAACCCTACCTAGCCTGGTTATTCTTCAAATCGCGACCTTTACCCACATAAACATAAATAAATTTAAACGGAAAGGCATAGTGACCTCACATAATTTACGAAGCAACGCACACAGAGACCGCCTAGTTGCACCGATTCATAAACTCACACGGTCCGAACAGTCGGTTTACGTCACAGGCCCTATGATATACAACCGCCTCCCTGATAGCATAAGAGATGTCCAGACTCACCAATCCTTTAAAAGAAATTTAGAATCGTGGTTACTTACAAAAAACTTTTACACCTTTAATGAAATAATGGCACTGCCAATGACTATGTAAAACATATTTATTAATTGTTTTTATTTTTTCTCTTTTGAATTGTTGACATTACTATGTTGTGTATATTTCAGTTGAAATACTCTGTAATGTGGAATTTGTATGATTATTGTACAAAATTGTATCTGACGTGTACCTGTATTGTACCAATAAAGATTATCTTATCTTATCTTATCTTATCTTATCTACTGCAGCCGTCAAATTTGTAACACGTATATTTTGTACACATAAACGGATAAGAAATATTAGAACAGGGGCCCGATTTTTGAAATTCGACTACTCGATTTCGTGTATTTTGTTAAATGATATCTCCACCACTAGGCATTTAAATTCTACTAATAGAATTGAAATCGAGTGGTCAATACCAATAGATTCCAAATTTCGCTCGTATTTCAAAAATTAGCATTTCGTCGTTTTCCACCGATTTTCGAGTGACGAAATCGAGCGATCGAAATTCAAAAATCGGCCGCCAGTGTTTAAAGGCTTGCTACACGGTCGCCGACAAGCCCCCAGACCGCGTGGCCTTGGCCGGTCCCGGACCGTGTAGACAGTTGTTACCAACAAAATTTGACCAAAACTGACCAAGGGCAGACCAAGGTCAGACGGTTAGAAGGCTTGTCGGCGACCGTGTAGCAAGCCTTTTATTTACCTGGTATTGGATGTACGATCTCGACAGGCTCGCGCAGATCGGTGCGCAGCAAAAAAATGAGCCCATTACATTGCTGGCGCCCTGAAATTAATACACTCATAAATACTTCACTATGACGGGCAAAGTTGAGGGCCAGAGGACTCGCGGCAGACCACCCGCTAGATGGAGCGCACAAGTCACTACACCGCTGCATCTACATCTGCAGGAAGCCGTACATATGGCGGGTGACAGAAGCCTATGGAAGAGACTGGTCAGCAACATTAGGACATGATGTCACGATCCTCAGCATTGAGGGAACGACTGATGATGATGATGAAATACTTCATAATAATAAAATATTGTAGTAGCAATTTGATAACTGAAGAAAATGTCGCTGTACAAATGTACTGAGCATCAGTAGTACAGTCGCCATCAGATATATCTGAGCGGTCACGGTGTTCACATTATCTGAACACGCACTCTAACGCCTTGACAATAGAGGCGTGTTCAGATATTTGTGAACACCTTGGCCGCTCCGATATATCTGATGGCGACTGTACATACGCGGACCAAGTAAAAATAAGATTTTTTTTAACACTTGGCCCAGTTCGCTTTTATTGTTAACAGTACGATCTACCACATGAATAATATCAGGGGCCCATTTCTCGAACGATATTAGTCTAATATTATTAGTGTGTTGTCATGGTAACCCATACGATTTGACAGTTCGTAGACTAATAATATTAGTCTAATACCGTTCGAGAAATGAACCCCTGGGTTCGAATCCCGGTAAGGGCATTTATTTGTGTGATGAGCACAGATATTTGTTCCTGAGTCATGGGTGTTTTTTATGTATTTATCCATATAAATAAGTATATCGTCGCCTAGCACCCATAATGCAAGCTGTGCTCAGTTTGGGGCTAGGTTGATCTGTGTAAGACGTCCCCTAATATTTAATTATTTATTCAATAAACTGAAATGGGGGTCATTTAAGTAGGTACTTAGTATATTTCTTGCGTAGATCTCTAGTCTCTCTACTATTTAACTATAATAGAGGAAACTATAGTTCGTTTTTTTTAGGATTAGAAATAAGGTAAACAATCTTGATGTGTCTTTTAAAAACACATTTTAAAAATAAGGCAAATATGTAACGATTATGAATCTAATACGATCATTTATATTCTTCTGCTTTCATAAGTAATAGTTTTTGATTTTTATAAAGCGTTTTTCAATTAAAAGACATGTCAAGATCGCTTACCTTCTTGCAAGTTCTTTGTAATGCTCAAAAATACGAACTATAGGTACTCTCTCCACTATTTAACTATAGTAGAGGAAACTAGGACAAGAAGGGCCTTGTCAACTTACCAGAGCCAACAACTCTTGATTGGAATCCACCTCGTACTTGTCTCTGGCCGCGAATATAAGCGCCATGGACATGGATATGGTGTATGTCACCATGGTTATGGTGATCGAGTCTACCGCCACTGATGGCATGAGTTCCAGCGGCGGCACGAACGGCGTGGGTAACCTGGGTCAAAGAAGAATAAAAAGGAAACTGTGGGATACAAAGTACCTTCTGGCACACCCAGATTGTCAAAAAGGCGCACAATTCGAATGTTGTACGGAAGGACAACTTTGCGCCAATATTTTCGAAATTTGACGCTTTTTTGTACTGACAAACTGGGTGTGCAGACTGTGCAGTGTGCCAGAGTTGGTATATAAACTTTACTTGCGCAAAATATCAGAGAAATTGAAATGACCATGTTTAAAAAACAACTATACAAAAATAATATACTCTTCTACTATGTAATAAGCTGCATTTTTGATACCAAATAAATCATTTTCCATTTTTCAGTTTCATTTTATTTTCAATATAATTAAGAATGTGTAATTATCTTTAGCTTTATCCATTTAAGCATAAAAAATGGGATATAGGTATTTTATAAAACAATAACTTTTGGGTACATCCCATACTTAAGAAATATATTTTAACATGACGATCCTGAAAATACACTCAGAAAATCAGGTTTTTATTATTTAGATCTAGATCCAAATGCTAGTTATATACGTAGAAACGATTTGAGTATAAGTAAGCAATATAAAAATAAATAAATAGAAACAACTCACAGACTTGAAGAAATACAAATTTATAATGAAATTTCTTTCAAGAATCGTGTATATAAGAATATTTTCAATGTAAAATTTGTTCACTTACCCAGTAGGTATCTCTCCGACGAGTGTTATCCCGAACTTTTCTTTCAATCCGGTAACTTTGGTGACGAGTGTGCCGATGACTATGGCCAGTAGCTCGATGGGCACTGGCACCCGGCAGCGTTTGGCTACCCATGGCTGCAAATATATATACAAAATGTTTATTTCACGAATTGAGTAAAAACAGTGTTACATTATAGTACATTGTGCAACATGGGGCGTAAGTTGAGTATTGCAAACGAGAGTAAGTTAAATTTATAGACTTTGTTTGCAATATTATTACGCCCCGTGTTACACACAATGTTTTTCATCACACTTGCGATACAAAAATTAAGTATAAAGACAAAAAAATGTTAATTATGGCACTAGAAACTTCATAACTCCCTAGGGAGAACGCTTTTTCTATAACTCCCGCTAAACCTGCGTGCAATTCCACATTTACTGAGCGAGTGTGATGAAAAGATTTAAGCTGACATTCCCACACTAGACTATAACTATTATAGTATGTAAAATAATTTATTATTATTATTGTGGTGTTGTGGGCCTTTGAGTGTCGCATCGACCAGCATTGATCTATTGTGACGGCCCTTTAAAGATCATTACTAATGCCCGTTGCATCCAGAAAGTTCCAGATTCTTTGGGCCGTAATGTTCTGTACCTCATAGGGTTGCACTACGTGTCGCCCTAGGTAGGTACTTCTTTTTGACATTAGTGGTCCACAAGAGAAGAGATGTAAAATAATACGGTTTACAGAGAAAGAAGAAACAATAGGGTTACCATAAATTCCATAGTAGCAAGATCGTTTTGACAGTTTGAAAAAAGAAACTGATTTGACTAGTAGTAAAAACCCTGTTTGACGCCAATGACTGTCTGTGTGTCTGTCAGTGCTTACCAACGGACGGACCGATCTCGATGCGGATTTTTTACGAAAAAAGCGAGTTTCCTAGCAGTGATTCTTAGCTATGTTTGATTAAAATCGATCCAACAGTTTGAAGAGTACCATCAGCATCTTTTCCAAAATGATGTAAGGCATTTTTGCCATAAAATGGATTTTTATTTGGCATATAGCATGGGTTAAAGGTTAAAGTTAGCTTTCTAAGATAAGGTTACCTTGAATAGCTCGTTGTTCAAGGCTATCACGAGACACACGACGAAGGAGATGCATACGGCCGCCAAGTTGGTGTTCGGCAGCGCTTTCGACACCTCGATCACTGTCTTTAACAAACAACACAAATATATTAGTGTAATTCAATTACAGTACTTATTTTATTAGTAATAATTAAATTTGAATCTGTCCCCCAGGATAAAATAATAGTAGGTACAGAAGGTATCTGACCAACGGCTAACAAATCGGAAATTTTGGGACACATTTTTTTTCTCCTATTAGGATCAAAAGTGCTCATGATTCTGAGTAGAAATAACATAAAAAACCCAAATTTGAAAAAAAGTGTAGGGGACAACTTTAAATAAAATGGCCCATAGGTACCTACTTACAAGTATGACTTTATGGTTCCCCGACAGCTTGGGTATCCTGATGCCGAAGAGGTCCTTGAGCTGCGAGGCTATGACGATGAAGGCGGCGCCGGTCGTGAACCCGGACACCAGCGGCTCGGAGAGCAGCGTCGACACCGCCCCGAGCCGGAACATCCACATACATGTCTGGAAATAGGGTCACTGCTATAATTAATGGCCACTAAACTGCAAAACGTAATTCAAGACCATAATTTGTGTTTTTGAAGCAGTGGTGGCCGAGTGGATATGACGTCTGACTTTCAATCCGGAGGTCGCGGGTTCAAATCCTGGCTCGTACCAATGAGTTTTTCGGAACTTATGTACGAAATATCATTTGATATTTACCACTAGCTTTTCGGTGAAGGAAAACATCGTGAGGAAACCTGCATACATCTGCGAAGAAATTCAAAGGTGTATGTGAAGTCCCCAATCCGCATTGGGCTAGCGTGGGGACTATAGCCCAAGCCCTCTCGCGCATGAGAGGAGGCCTGTGCTCAGCAGTGGGACGTATATAGGCTGAAATGATGATGAATTTGTTTGTCATCATCATCGTCATCTCAGCCATAAGACGTCCACTGCTGAACATACGCGTCTTCCGGCGGGCTTAACAAGGTCGTCCGTCCATCTTGTGGGCGGACGTCCTACGCTGCGCTTGCTAGTCCGTGGTCTCCACTCGAGCACTTTTCGACCCCATCGGCCAACTTCTCTGCGCGCAATGTGTGTGTGCGCAATTCGTTTGTAAAATAGTAAATTCCTTGTGATAAATAATCACGCTAAGAGAACTTATTTATTAGTAATTTTACTCCTACGATTTAAAAAAAGTACTTTTATTTACTTATTTTTACATAAATGGGTGAATCAACTTTTAGAACACTGATTTAGACTCCCGAGCAAAGAAAAATCGATATTTCAAAAACCATGTCGATTTTCTTACTTTTTTGATTACATAGGCATTATTATCCATAAATATTTAATTAACACATTAAAATTAACAACTTGATCAGATAAAAGTTACATTTAGTACGGTAAACGGTAACATTGTCTTACTTTTTTTGGTCTTGAATTACGTTTGCAGTACTCATAGTAATTGGCCACTCCTAACAAAAAGACATTTTTTCGCTTGTTTATTTCGGATTTGTTACTTTAACTATAATACCAAAGAGAATTTAGTATTAGAGAGATTTAGTATAGAATTAGAGAGAGCCTTATTGTCATAGTAAATTTTGCAGTCACAGTAAATTTACTGCCATCTTTCGATACAGGGTTAAAACTTTTAGAACTTCATAAGACTTGGACCCATGTTCTTTCACAGATATGTGTTAAAATCTTAGAGGATATAACCAACGGAGACGCCATGTCTATAATTTTCGGTACAAAATAGTCTGCCGTTTTTTGCGGGGAGGGGCACATCAAATGTATAGGTACGTCATGTCAGATAAACGTCAGTCCATACATGTGTTTGACATGTGGTTGACCATTGGCCGCCTATTTTCGACAGAGGGCCTGTTAATGACCACTCCGTTTAGTTATATTCTCTAAGGTTAAAATAGTTAAATATTAACGGTGTCGCCATCTACACGAGTATAGGCCAAAGGTATGGCGCCATCATTTCGAGCATTTTTTTTCTCCGAGACGCGTTTTTTTAGACTTTATTTTTATACACTTCTTTGATAATATACTAACCTGCATAATGCCGACGGTTAGACATAACACGCTGAGAACTTGCTCTGGAGTGTACTCCATAGATCCGTTCCCTGAATCTGAAATGTTTGACAAAAAATACTGTAAAACATTTTGAGTATTTATTAAAATAAGCTCACTACGCAAAATAAACGTAACAGGAATTGAAAAACTCATTCAATGGGGAATAATACACAAAACTGCGTAGCGCCACTAGCACAAATAGTATACAGGGTGTTTGGTACATAGGTTGCCGAATTAAAACGGCAGATAGGTTGAGTCATTTGCTATCTTCTCAGGCATAGAAATTTTTAATTTGGCGCACATTTTTTTTTGCACTTCTATGCCAGTTATATATAATTTTTACTTGCGTAGTAGTAAAAAAAAACCAAGGCTAATTTTTTTTTCTAGGCATGAGAAGATAGCAAATGACTCAACCTATCTGCCGTTTTAATTTGGCAAACGATGTACCAAACACCCTGTATGTAATGACTCATACGACTTACCTGTAACAACATTCGTTACATTTGTAATATTGCTAATATTATCTATTTCCGGCATCCTCGCGTATTGGCTCACCACCTGGAAGATACATAAAAAAAAACATTATTTTTAAAGTTATTAAAGTTAAATAAAGCAATAAAAAAATGGAAATACTAAAAATAAAATTGTAAATAGATATGTACTTATGTAATTAGGTACTAGTTAGGTATTATCATTAAATACTGTCTTTTTTATAATTAAAAATTGCAAAAAATTAGACCATTTATAAATGTATGTAAAGGCGCCAAATGAACCTTAGCAATGAAAACGGGTTACTTTGTATGGAAATATATCCCTTTGTTTCCTGTAAAAGATGTACTTTAGATATAAAGTTTATTCGTGCTTTGTATTTGACAGCTGATGTAGCTGGCGCTGTACGTCTTCCGAAATTATGCGGTCTACGGTCTATGCTGTTACAAAATACAAGGCGTTCGTAAAATCTCCCTACATTTTTTTTTCTGCTATCTATCTGTCGGCGGCCGATCGTAAGATCTGGCAGATCGTAATGTTTTCACGATAGTCACATTAAACCAATATATAGGCAGGATAGGTTCGTTAGCTTGCTTCAGATGCCCGGAAGGCAAACTGCCCATAAATCGCAGGGCTCCGTCGACTCAGGGGACGAGTCAAAGATTTTCACGTTTCACGATATGCCTAGGAATTTCACGATATGCCTGATCTTACGATCGGCCGCCGACATATACATACCTTTCCAGACATAAGACAGGCCACAGCGAAGGTCCCCAAGGAGATGTGCGGTGAGGTCCCGAACAGCACGTAGATCAGGACTGGGAAGAAGGCCATGTACAGACCCGCTACTGGGGCCACTTCCGCCAGCATCGCGTAAGCCATTCCTGGAAAAAATGTTTTATTATCAAAAACGGTACAGATGTAGTGCATAATTGTCTTCCATCGTATTTTCTCGGACTCGTTCGTATTTGTCATGCTAGTTCAGTCAACCAATAAAGTTGGAAAAATAAGTTTTTAGCAAAAATTTCATTTTTGGTACAAGCTTTTATCGCTGACTGTACTTTTCTTACGACAGAAAACTAATACTCATCGAGAGAATTCTAAAAACCCCTAACACAATTAGGTTACGTTGTTTCATCACAGAGTTCCTATGGCCACCTGTCTCCGTCATCAGAGCAGCTCGATGGTACCATAATATTGCATTGTCATGCGATTTATACATGCATGCAAATTTTCAGCTCAATCGGAAACCGGGAAGTGGATCAAATTTAACTTGCAAGATTTGATTACACACAGACAGACAACGGTCAGGTGAAACTAAATAAAAGCTTGTAATAATGACTGAAATAACAAGACACGTTCGTATGTTTCCGTGAAAAATACTCTGTCAAGCAACTTTTCCGTCAGTAGAAAAGAGTGACAAATAATGTAGGCGCGAAGGGTTATTGTTCCATAGAACATTTTAATTTCGCGCCCTTTTCTACTAAAAAAGTTATTTGCGTGACTTTATTTGGACGCTGGACGTTTTAGAATTTTGCATTTGCACCTTTTGCTGTCAAAAATCGGTTTTGTAAGACAGTAAGAATTCTGTACGTATTAATTATGTGCTTGTATCAAATCTGTGGTCGAAATACGTCGTACAGTTATCAGCAATAGTATCTTACACAACTAGGGCCGCAAAAATATGTGACACGTTCTTATTTGGAGCGCAATAAGAGCGCTTCATATATTTTTGCGGCCCTAGTTGTGTAAGATACTATTGCTGATGACTGTACATTTAATTAAAAACACAATATTTGTATAAAATTTGCACAGATGGTTTCCATCTGTTTGATTTATTTGCTTTAACACCTAGAAAACAACATTTTTATTACAAACACGCACTCAAAAATATATTACATGCAATAACAAAGATTTATTATGAATATGACGTCCAAATAATCTGGCATTTAGATAGCTTAGTATGTATGTACCTTCAGGGACCCATTTCTCGAACGATATTAGACTAATATTATTAGTCTACGAACTGTCAAATCGTATGGGTTACCATGACAACACACTAATAATATTAGACTAACCCCTTACCGCATACAATGCCATAATACCGTTCGAGAAATGGGCTCCAGCTTGTACTTCGGAAGTCTACGAGGGGCAGGGGCCCATTTCTCGAACGGTATTATAGTATAATATAATATTATTAGTGTGTTGCCATGGTGACCCATATGACTTGACAGTTCGTGGACTAATAATATTAGTCTAATACCGTTCGAGAAATGGGCTCCGATGAATATTTCGTCTGAATGTCTTATGAAATTAGGATAAGTGTACACAGAGATGGGCAAAATGTAATCGACTAACGATTAACGATTAAGACTACAAGAATTAATTGCGACTGACGATTGAAAACGACGACTGATCAATCGTAGTTGTATAGAGTGCAACTAATTTAGTTGCCGATTGATTACGGACAACTAATTTTTGTAATCGACTAATTAGTTAGACTATTTTTTCCGCGACTAATGTTAGAAGCAAATTAAATGGAAAACCTCGGTATGGCTATGTTGACAGCCTGCAGATTAGGACATCTTAACGCATGTATAAAAATGAAATAGCACATGTGTTACTTGCGATATTTTGACCATTTTTATGGAGTGTAAAATTTCTCTTATCTAAGGGTAAATAAAAATTGGGTACTTTGTGCATTGACAAACAAATTAGACGGCATAAATAATAAACAACATGCAGATGTCTCATGCAATAAATAGAACGTGTTTTTTTTAGAAAATGCGTCGGCACTTGCATCAAAATGCAATAAACAACTTCCAGGTAAGTAGGATTATCCCATTGTTTTGTCGCCGCGTGTAACTAAAAAGAGTTTTATTATTGACAGCGACAGCAGAATATTGATAATTTCTTTGTCTAAGATTTACTCAGTACCGTAAAACGGGATGAGTAGGTTTTGCGGGGAGAGTTGGTTTGAGAGGGGGGTGAGAAGGGATTTTAAGGCTACTGCTACAAAAATAATGTAATCCAATTTAAAATGAGGCTATAATAATAAAAATACGCATAGTAAAAAAAAACGATCTAACAATTTTCCAAAATCACCTTTGTATGAAAAATCCTCTCACCCCAAATACGAGGCACTACGAGGTGAGGTGGGTTTTCCTCTTTATCGTCAAAGTTATGAAATGGAACTACCCAAAATAAAATACAAACGTCCGAATCACATTATATACACCATTCAGTTTTCACATGTAAAAGTAAAATTTTATCGAGGTTTGAAAGTCAAATTTCACCCAACTCACCCCATTTTACGGTATCGTGTACAACTTAATTATTAATAATGCACCAATCTTCATTATTGTTTGCGACTTGTAAACATTGCAGTTTTTCGCTATTTATCTTTATCTGTATCCATAATATAATGATATATACTACACATATATCGTTATATTATTGCCCATAATATTACATTGTCATTCAAGCATTTTAAATTAAACGTGTATACATAATTTTAGCTCAATCGGTTGAAGGTATCTGCTTCGAAAAAAGCTGCAAGATTCTACCCAAACCAACACAGGTACAACATATAAGTACCTCCAATGTACATACATACCAACTTTTATTTACATATTTAAAGTTAAATAAAAAATGCAAAAACCAGCGATGCCATAGTTTTAATATAGATTTAACCGTGAAATTTAGTCGATTGAAACTAGAACTAATTTAGTTGTTAGTTGTACATTCTTACAACTAATTTAATCGCAACTAAATTAATCGCGATTAAATTATGACGATTGATATTTTTAATCGATTGATTAGTTAACTAAAAAATTAATCGATTAATGCCCATCTATGAGTGTACATTACCCTGGGGTATATGCATGACGGCAGTAGTCGCTCCAGCAGTCAAGTCCCCAATGGCGTACTGCTTGAGTTTGTATTTCGGAAGCCAGTCCACGATGGGAAGTATGCCACAGATGCATTTTGCAATGCCGCAGTCGCGAATGCATTTCTTCACGTGGTATTTCCCTGGAAACGAGAGAAGACCGGTTTCAGCTTCATGTACTTTACCAGCATACCAATTTTTAGGGTTCCGTACCCAAAGGGTAAAACGGGACCCTATTACTAAGACTCTGCTGTTCGTCCGTCCGTCCGTCCGTCTGTCACCAGGCTGTATCTCACGAACCGTGATAGCTAGACAGTTGAAATTTTCACCGCCGTTTTTTGTTGCCGCTATAAATAACTAAATACTAAAAACAGAATAAAATAAGGATTTAAGTGGGGCTCCCATACAACAAACGTGATTTTTAGACCGAAGTTAAGCAACGTCGGCCGGGGTCAGTAGGTACTTGGATGGGTGACCGTTTTTTTTAGCCTTTTTTGCATTATGGTACGGAACCCTTCCGAGTCCGACTCGCACTTGCCCGGTTTTTATAAAAATCTAAGATGTGATCGAAATGTACAAACTTTTTGAGAATTGCTCTTACATGGTCGGACAGGCTCGTGGTAGTCCGCGTCTTCGTTCAACGCGTCCTGCTGGTACACGCGGCGGACCACGTTGAACTGCTGGCTTGGACGCACGCGTGCCCTGCAAAAAAAACGAAAACATTAGGGGAACACAGGAAACCAAGTTACAAGTTATCCGCTTTGCCCGAAGGTTGACTGGTAGAGAATGCCTTGTAGCATTAAGTCCGTCTTTTGTACGTTTGTATTTTCCTTGTGCAATAAAGATTAAATGAAATGAAATCTGAATGGCGAAAACCGGGAATTCCTGGTAGGTAATGTTCTTGTATAGGAAATCTGAATCGTTCTTTGGTTTTATGCAGCGAAAATTCTTAATCATGACATTACTTAAAAGTAATGTTATGGTCTGACCCGTATCATAGAGAATATGGGCAGCATAAAAGTAACGCGCATTGGTTCGGGGGAAGAGTTATCACTACACCTTATAAAAGTTATAAAACACCATCGCCGCGCCTGCTGTTTGTACGTATGTACCTACCCGATAAACTCAAAAACTTCTGCATAGATTTTCATGCGGTTTTCATCAATCAATAGACTGATTCTTGAGGAAGGTTTAAGTGTATAATTTGTTTGTGCAACCCGTGCGAAGCCGGGGCGGGTCGCTAGTGAGTTAAAAATGACGAAACAGGAGCTGAGTTTTAAATATTTTAGGTAAATATACCCGTCTCGCTAACGGAAGCGGCTCCTAAAACTAGTGCGCTAAGGACAAGGCGAAAAATGCCGCGTAAAAATCTCAAAAATCGAGGTTTCGTACTCGACTGTTTCCTCCTCCAAAACTTCACCAATCCTAACCAAACTTGGAAATCTAAGTAGGTAAGGCTCGTGGTAAGGCTACAGGTAAACTTGGTGTTGAAGTAACTTGCCAGTCATTGTCGCAATCCTGTTGTAAGAGCGGCTCTCTCTCCCCGACACGATTCAAATCAGAATCGAAGAATATAAACGTTTTTCTCATTCGCATTGTTGACTTGACAAACTCGATTAAAAATACACAGGTATCAAAAAAGGAACTTTAAATTGATTTTTTCAAGAAATCCGTAAAAATACAAATCGTTTAAGTAATTTTTTAATCACTCTGAACCAATTTATGTTGAATTTATGCGAAAAACAGAACACTTTAAATAAGGAAGAATTTAAGGTAAACTTTTCATAATAAATGGAAATTATTGTTTGATTATACTTTATCTACCACTATGAACACTGAAATATTACACAATAATTAGGTATGCCCACAAATTGAGGTTTACGCACAACTTTACGCGGCAAATAAGAAATTTTTTTTAAAAAGATTTGACCAAAAAGAAGTCACACCAAGTCACACACAATTTTTCACTTCTTGTTATTTTGAATTAGCTCTACTAATTTTGTGTATTCTAAGTTCACTTAATTAACACTTGAAATTTCACGTAATTTTTTTCGAATAAACCAGACAAACCGGACAAATTTTCTTGGCCAAGTCCCTGTTTATTCAATTTACTAGTATTTTGCGGGCAAAGTTACTCGATTTATAAGAAAGCCGGCGTATAACTGGGGCAGATTTGGTGAGCTAGTGGTCAGTAAGGCGCTCGATAACGCAACGACGCGGATGGACGAGCAACTGTTGGTCCAGAGATTACAGTTTAAAAAACCGGGCAAGTGCGAGTCGGACTCGCGCACGAAGGGTTCCGTACCATAATGCAAAAAAAAACAAAAAAAAGCAAAAAAAAACGGTCACCCATCCAAGTACTGACCCCTCCCGACGTTGCTTAACTTTGGTCAAAAATCACGTTTGTTGTATGAGAGCCCCATTTAAATCTTTATTTTATTCTGTTTTTAGTATTTGTTGTTATAGCGGCAACAGAAATACATCATCTGTGAAAATTTCAACTATTTCGGCTATCACGGTTCGTGAGATACAGCCTGGTGACAGACGGACGGACGGACGGACGGACGGACGGACGGACGGACGGACGGACAGCGAAGTCTTAGTAATAGGGTCCCGTTTTACCCTTTGGGTACGGAACCCTAATAAAAGCCAAATATTATTAGAATAATGTATAAATAATGATTTAAACGTTTACGATGTGTACTCGTGCCTATTATCCATCTACATATTAACCTGTCGTCTGAAAAGTATAATCATTAAATCAGTTATTTAACATTGTCACTGTGTTAGAATTTTTTTATTTAGTTTTGTCACAGTATCAAGTTATGTATGCGTTGTGATTGGTTTCATGGTTTGCACAAAAAATCGGACAGATAAATTAAGAATTAAAAAAATAATATACAATAGGATAGTAAAATTTTTAAATCAAATATAATTTCAATAGGTATCACAAAAGATTTTTGCTGCAATTTTGTATTGTTTATCATAGCACTTTAAATTTTCACTGACTAGTAATCATGGAAGCCCGTTTCGTATAAACTGGCCAAAATAAATGCCTAAGTTTTTAGAACGGACAATGTGGCGTAATATAATACAGAGCGACAAAACTAGTTATACACCAAATCAGTTTTTTATCTACCTTGGAGATACATTTTGAATATCTATTTAAGTTTTTCTACAAATGAGTTCTATTAAATGTGTTGTATTTAACGTTATATTTTTTCCATATCCCCTCTGGATTTTGCTTACCATTAGGTGATTCATGTGCGCGTTTGCCTCATGCCATCATGATCGATATACATTGCGTGTTCCATTCTAGATTTTTTAAAGTTAAAATCCATTGTCCATAAAATTATGATCTCGTCAGAGGGTTGCAGATCCCTGCCCTTATCTAGAAATGCTCCATATACCCAGTCATGTGATTCCGTATCAACAAATATGACAAATATAAATAAGTCATTAGTAATATTATATTGCGACTATTGCGATTACAAGGGTATTGACCAGAAACCTGTTTCACGCAAATATTACGCAATGGAACCCGCTTAATACGATTTCCCGTGTAATACGCTATTTTTACATTGGTCCCTGCAACTTCGGCCCCATTTCTCGAACGGTATTAGGCTAATATTATTACTATTATTAGTCCATAAACTGTCAAATCGTATGGGTTTTCATGACAATACACTAATAATATTAGTCTAATATTGTTCAAGAAATGGGCCCCTGTTTTCATTCTTTTTTTTTTCAATTACACGCTTTCCCGCTTAAGATGCGTTTTTGACGTGATCCCTTCTGACTCTTCTTAAAGCGTGTATATATATGTGTGTCTGTGTGTATGTGTGTGTGTTTCTTTTTAACTATTTATATATATACGGAACTTCTGCTCTTAATTTTATACGTAAGGCGGGCGGATGTGCACACCTCTTCGGTGTGCGAGCGGGACATCGATACATACGTGTCTCGCTCACGCAAACTGCCTGTCAACATGTTATGTATAAGTAGTTCTTTTTTCGTATCTTCATAGTCAATAAAAAATATCATTAATTTAATTCATAAAATCTCATTCACGTCTCTTAAAACTCACATATAATTTACCACAGCAAACAATACATACAAACTTTTTAAATATCCCGCGTTTCGCGCGCTACGTCAAAATATCACGCTGTTTTCACTCGAGCTGTCAACACTCACCGAGCGTGACCTCGTGGTAGTGCATCGTGAGATTCGTGAGTTTGTCGATAATACGAACGAACCGTCAACGGAGCAGCTAGTGGCGTGCGCTGATTTATCGACAAAACTTTTGTCGATAAAATAATAAATTAGATAAGAACAGTGGTTGTTCTTCTCAACAGATAACTTATTTAGAGGACATTGGAACTGGATATAGGCATTATCTGCTGTAGCAACTGTCGTTTACTTACGGATTAAATAAAATATATAGCTTCTATTGATATTTGAATTTATGTTATATAATATTTTAAACTTTCGCGTTTTGAATACATATTAACTCACATTATAGACGGGTCTAACGCGAATTATATTCAATTACCTTTACCAGTGAAACCTGTGTCGAAACGTCGGTAAATAAAGGTAATTGAATATAATTCGCGTTAGACCCGTCTATAATGTGAGTTAATATGAATTTATGTTGTATGTGTGTTTTGTTGTGTTTTTGTTTGACACAATCAACTAATTAATATTACTATTGGAACAATAGGGATTGCTCCAGTTCCAATGGCTTAATGCGGTTATAAAACAGATACAGTTTTAAGGTGCGGCGCTAGTGAGATAACCACCTAAGGGCCACACGCACCATCACACTAACCCGGGGTTAAATGGTTAAACCTGGAGTTACCATGGTTACCAGTACTATTTGAATCAGAATTGTTTTATTTGCTAGAATACTTAAAACAACATGTAGTACAGGATGTTAAGGTACAGTAGGTGATAAAGTACTCAGTCGATGAACGACATGCAAAAATTATATAAACTAATAAGAAAACGTTATAAACAAGATAACTGCCTGTCTCTTTGAAATCTTGACACTGGGTTAACGGTTTAACCAGTTAACCCCGGGTTAATGGGATGGTGCAAGTGGCGTTAAGTAAATAATAAATGGGTGGTACTCTTGTAAAATCCTACTTAAAATACATGTACTACATATACATGTCCAGCGTTTTTCGACTAAAAATACGTGAGTGACCCGTTCTTAATATATTTTAAATATTATTAATATAGTCGTTTACAATATTTATTACTTACATATTTTTGTACCAAGACTTGGATGTCTAGAGACTAAGTTTAGGTTAAGACTAAGTACCTACATAGTCATAAATAAAGAATATAATATCATAGAACGCATAAAGACGGTAAATTGCATAGGTACATTTTCCTCTAACAGAAAAGCCATCAACATTTTTTTTCTCGTTTGCCTCGAATTTTGTAGCAGTACCTAATTCTAATAATGGGCATGTCCATATCCAGGGAGGTATATGAGGACTACGTCTGTATGAAAAAGTGATCGTCCCCCTTCTTATTAATAAACAAAGAGATCACGTGTTCGCGGGAAGAATCACGTGAACGATCAGAGGATCACAACGTGTGCGCACTTATCTTATAGATAATACGTATATCGGGCGGTGCACTTGACACTATAGATTTATCATTATCACTATCAGGCGTCTCGGGCGACATAAAAAGGTTTCCGACTTTAGGTTTTATTGTAAGGCAAAATACCTACTAATTTCAATAAATTAATTCCACTACGTTAGAAATTAGAATGTTTTCTCAACTCGTAGTAAGTCGTACTGTCGTGATATCAGAGGGCCTGCCGCGAACCACGTTCGACGCCTTACTGTCGCACTTGTAAATTCGTACGTAAGTGTGACAGGGAGGTAACACGTCAAACGTGGTTCGCGGAAGGTCCTCTATACTTCGTGGATCAGGCGTATTCACATTTGTCCCCGCCGGGCACACCAACCGCTTACGATTAGGCGGTTCCCGTAAAAAGCGACCGTGATGCGTCGTATTTGTGAAGTTCGTCAATCAACTTAACAATCACACAATGGTCCCTTCTAGCTAAAAACGACATAATTTTACTCACCATCCATTTTTATCGGGATTCAATTCCTCTTTTTCTTCATCTATGCTAGGACGCTTGCCGTTCCTCATTTTATCTTGATTTATTCAAAAATAAGTACTTTTCTTCTATTTAAGCACATCAGTCTCACTATATGTTAACTAGCACACACTGGGGTTTAGTTAGTTCTGTGTTATACGTCTTTAAGTGTTGCGTATTCTGAATTTAATAAATAATGATAATATTAATGGAGGCTGAGTTTAGTAAAGATATAATATATAGCATTAATATATTCGGTATATAGCGATTAAATAGCGCCGATTCGACCACGGCGACTGTTATCAACTCCGTTGCTGTCTCTGGTGTGCTCGCAAGTAGCCGATTTTGTTAAGGTACCAAAAGTTCGCGAACATAGAGGGCAAGTGAGCACACCATTTGTGTAATTATAATGTGCCGCAGGTGGTCTGGCTTTTATTTCGTCACGCTTGGCATCAAGCTCTAAGCGCGTCGCGATTCAAAATTCAGTTACCATGGCATTTATCGCAGCCTGCCATTTTGTACGTATGGCTGCCTGCTGCTTCCACCGCGAGGGTATCTTAAGCACATCTTTGTACCTGAGGAATTGGCCACACTGTTTCCGCTTGCCCTCCTCAAGCTCAGAATAAAAGATGCGCTTAGCCACACGCTGGTCGTTTATCCGCGAAACGTGATCGCACCACCGAAGCTGACATCGCATGAGGTATACCGATTATAGCGTGTATGTTTAATATGACCACATATTCAGCATGAACTCATGCAGACCCTAATGATATGTTTTAATTTAAATGTACGAATTTTAATTAACTTTATAAAACAACTAGCTTCTGCCCGCGACTTCGTCTGCGTGGAAAGATGATGATGATATTGATAAAAACTACCCTATGTCCTTTCTCGAGGCCCAAATTTTGTCTAAATCGATTCAGCGGTTTAAGCGTGAAGAGGTAACAGACAGACACACTTTCGAATTTATAATATTAGTATGGATAGTCACATTTATATAGCGATTAGGTTCAATAGCAGGTAGATATTTGTGACGTCCCACGGGTAAAGGTACCTTATGGCGGCTGGCGCTTACGTCGCATAGCGCCGGAATAATATTGAAGCGGCGTTAATAATAGCGTAAGCGCCAATCGCCATAACGTACCGTTACCCGTTGCTGTAGCGAATTTGTGACTAACTACCGTGAACGAAATATCTGCAAATGTATACTTTGTTACTTTAAAGTTTTAAACAAATGTATGCTTTAGAAAATTT
Source organism: Cydia fagiglandana (assembly GCF_963556715.1). Taxonomy (NCBI): domain Eukaryota; kingdom Metazoa; phylum Arthropoda; class Insecta; order Lepidoptera; family Tortricidae; genus Cydia; species Cydia fagiglandana. The sequence continues at coordinate 14,227,998 of NC_085951.1, read as the reverse complement.
GCTTTTTCAACGACTACATTGTATTATTAAATTGTAAAACGTGACTTTATCGCGTATTTATACAAGTTTTAAGATTTACACCCGACGGTATTATATTGTACCTATCATAAAAGGTTGATAAAATTACGACGCACTATTTATCTCAGATTATTTTTTCTCGTAATCTATTCTAGACTTCCGATTCAAGTTATTAAAATATGTTATTTAAAGGAACCAATAGTACTGCTCTGTCGGATTGGTGACAGAATATTATTCCCGCACTTCGTGGCAGCGTAACGAAAGCTGCCACGGAATGCAGTGGTTTTTATTCGGTATTTCATTTGTTCCTTTTATGTTTATTGCTCTAAATATTTGTCTAGAAAAAAGGTCAGAATTATCTGCACTATTTTTCAACCCGCTAAGACTAATTTCATAGTACCTACTTATCTACCTATTTTTCTAGAAATAAGGGACAATATTGTATGAAATATTGGTATGTATATTTCTACTTATTAATAATGAGAATAACCTATCTGTAATTTATAATTTATAATATGAATGTGGAGTGATAGAGTAATCAGCAAACAGTGAACTCAGGAAATGTAACGAGATTGCATTAGAGTAATTGCTAATATACAATATAAGGGTATGCCAGAGCAAATGTACTATCGCCCACAGCCGGGCTAGCACATGATTGGCGCGACAGTATTTCGCGGCGAGATATATTATTCTACCTGTCCCTCTGTAATTATAATTAACATAGAAAAATATGGGTAGTCTATCTCGCCGCGAGATACTATAGCGCCAATCATGTGCTAGGCCTACAGTTAACAAACAAATAGTAAACTTTATTAAAACTGTTCGTATTAAAAAGGATTTTTTGGAACACATCTACGCGGATGTCACTACGAAACGAATGTAATATTTAATCATTACTTTACCAAATAAAATCATTTTGTACCTACAAGATTTACTGACGTCAATACAACTTTCACACATTCATAGCAAAGTAAGTACTTATATTTAGCCACTGGTAGCTATCGGCGTAGAATATCTAGGTGATTGTATTATAAACAAAGAGAAAAAAGTGTTTGTCCGATAAAAATAACGATAAGAATAAAATAAATAAATTGCAAAACCCTTGAGTTTAATGCTCTGAGACTTATGGCGTTATGTCCCGCTGTGTTACTTACTTTTTTATGTCCAACTCTTTAAGAAAAGGAAAAATACAAAACCTGTATTTGCGAATTCGGAGGTTTTATTCGAAGGTATACAGGGTGAAATTGTCATCTCTGACCATACTCTGACGGGTGGATATGTAGGTCATACTGAACTGTTCTAGTGTTCTATAGAAAACATTGACTCTGATTCACCGAAATGTATAAGGCGGAAGATTATTTTCGCGATTTCGGTGTTACCATCATAGTAAAAGTTGTTAAGTATGACCTACATATTCAGATAACAATTTCGCCCTGTAGTTACGTCATATTAACGAAATCTCTTTAAATTTATAGATAGCACATTACAATCACTCCTCGGAATTTCCTTCCTCACAAAAGTCAATGTTACGGCATTCATTGGAATTCAATGCTGTCTTGTGGGTACCAGTGAAAAACAATGCCATTTCCATTATAGGTATTCGTCACTAATTTGATTTGATCTATGTAAATAGCCTTTCTGATCGAAATATTTGATCTAATATACTTTGTTGTTTAAGACGATTTCTAAACCGTTTTATGTGCCGAATTCCATCATTATAATCTTTTGTGTATGTACCTACACACGTAAAGGCCCTTTCGTCTTTTTTTAATTAAAAAAAAAATAAAATTAAACTGCTTTAATTTGTAAGGGGTGCACATAGGGTAAAAAATGCCATAGCTTTGTCGTATCGTATAAATGCATTGGGTAGGCAAAATGATATAAGCATGTATGTATAGTCTTGAAATGCACGTTGCATTCTTTAGATTTATCGAAGTTTTTTTATTGTTTATTGAAACTATGTAGACAATTTTTTTTATAAACCTAACATTTTGATAAAATCAACTATTGGTTCAATGCATTTTTAGGAGAATACAACTAATATCTAGTATATTTTAGTATAATAAAATTAGTATACCTAATTGATATGCACTATAATTTTTTTTTAAAGGAATCGAAAATAAAAACGGTCCATAATAAAATGTAGTAATTAATACTGATTACTGATCTCATGACTGATCCACTATTTAATTATATACACACTGTATAACAACTGTACATCTGTATAACCACAATTTAGGACAAATATTGACCACTCTGTATCTGTATGTATGGGGATTACCACCTTGCAAGTGAGATCACCTCTACTATAAGGATAAAGATTTTTAAATACATATTACACTTCGGTCTTTTTCGGATTTCTTTCCAAACTCAGCCTTCACTTGAACAGGTTTTCAATTTTAGGGCACGGATTTTGCAAGACCTAATGCATTCACTTCACTAATTCCATTTTCAAATGTTGTACTTATTGAATTAGAATGTCTAATGAAGATTATAATGCCTAATGAAAATAATAATAAGGCATTATTTCCACTGTGGCATCATAATTTAACACATATGAAATTGTAATAAGTATTTAAGTGTCATTAATTATTTAAAACATAAATACAAATTTCTAAAACAATAACTGTGTTAGTTATTTAAAAAACTGTAACGTATATACGAACTTGAACAAAAAATAAACTTAAAAAAAAAGCGCGCGAATAATGGGACCGAGTAGTGATGCCCCACGTCCCGCCTTATCGAACGGTAACCGTGTACTGTCAATATGATCTGACGTTTTTGCAATCTTCATATCGGCAAGTTGAAGTATCGATAACAGGGACAGATTTGCCTCATGATAAAGCTATATATACATATTAATCTTTCAAGGAAATAAGTTGTATAGTTTTAAGGTTCTGTGCTTTTTATTTCTTATTTACTTAGATTCTCTAAAGAAGTCAATATAATTATAATTTGAATATTCCGATTAATTATTGGCAAAAAATGCATCCAGTTACAACCTAAAACGCTCAAAACCTGTTCGGTATTTTTTCTCAAGAACCATTTTTTGCGGTTTGGCTGATTATTATGATGAGATGCTATCACTTGATCTGATGCCAATTTATATTGTTAATAGTAATTAGTTAGTAAATTGTTGTTGTTGTTGTGCAGCTGTAGGAACAGATGCACAATTAAATGAATGAATGAACCATATTTCTTTGTGAAGTCGCTTTACAAACAATACCTACTTACTCAACTGGCATTTCTTGGTCATTGAAATTCAGAAAAAACATTTAAAATCCAACAACGATAAAAATATTTATTATTGAAACATTTAATGAAGAAAAAATTGTTATTTGGTGTGGACTAATAGTTAAATATAATATATACCAAGGAACCTCAACACAACAACACACAATATTAAATTTAAGATATTTTGAAGGACTTGAAAGGCGATTTATAATATTAGGATTAGGACATATGATAGACTTATCTCATCATGATATTATTTCTTTACACTAGCAATACTATGTTAATCTGAGCAACTTAGATAAAAAATATCTGTATGTATGTATAAGGAAATTGTCTTCCGTAAAATTAAAACTACAACATGCTATGCTACCTACCTTAGCAACGTCTACTATCTATTTCAGAATATCATACTCAAAGGCATTTCAGTTCTTTGTCACCCGTACTGCTTAAAAAAAACGATACTCTTTATGTACGAATATCTTAATGCGCTAGAGGACTAGTAAGATCAGTTACTATGTCTACAAGGAAAATACGAGACCAAATTAGCACGTGCACTAGGACATTACTGTAATAGCCACATATATCTGACCTTGGTGTATAATAGCATAATTAGCAGAAATATTTTTATGTTGACTTAAGGACTTAATAATGTTATTTTGAGCCTTTAAATACAAATTTGCCTACTTTTTTAACAGTGGTAAGCCTAATAAAAACAGATGTACCTATATCATTATTCATTATTTAGGGTTTAGTGTTATTGAGTTTGATCATAATGTTTATTAGGTAAATTATTTTCAATGACAATCTTACTTCAATGTAACTAGTAACATTCCGGGCATAAGATCAAATGATGAAACGTCGCGTCATAAATTATATTATCAATGGCAATAACTTAATGACGTCTGATAAATGGAAACTTTACTTATTAAGGTATCATTTTAATCAAACGGTTAAGTATGTCAAATTCAAAAAAGCCACTACAGAAGTACAGAAATTGAAAAGTACAATAACATCAGATTTCCTCGAATTGTATTGTAGTATACGCACTCAGACTAATATCTTCTTCTATTTTCAGAAAATCGTAAGCAGGACGAAAATGTTTAAGAAAAGTCAAGGACGCTGTAAAATAAAAATGTAACACAATTTAAAAAAAATCACGAACACAATTAAGAGAATGATTTAAAGTTATTACAATATTCAAATAAAAATAAAATAAAATATTAGTCAAGTCAGTGTAAGAAGTATCAGAAATGATTGTTATAAAAACTACGTTATCGTTGTTATTAATGTAGAGTCAAACGTTACATTTTATCTCAGCGCTTTAAAGATTAGTGCGAGAGGTCACTGCCAATGTCAAGTATCATTTGAGAAAACCATAGCGGTTCCACCGTAACACATAACCTTATACGCTTAGGAATCTTTAGGACAATTAGCTAGAACTGTCGTTGAAAAATATATATGTACTCGTAAATTAGACTTATAAAATAAATAATGTGTAATGTGTATTCAATGGACAGCAACCGTCGCGGACAATATTAGGCTCAATGGCAGCGACATTGCCCTTGTGTACTAATTATAGAGCATTGGAAAGTGACAGTTATATCTTAGCAACGTCTCGCATTTCGCGTTAGAAGCGGTAATTCTATTGTTTTTGTTGATTATGCTACGGCAGAGTGGTAATTATTGGGTATAATATTAGCTAGCTTACGTTTAGGGGCATCTACCAATCAGCCACATCGCTGTCAATGTGGCACCACGGTGGACATTCTTGGCCACCATGGCGTCTCATGTGCTCGAAGCGCTGGCAGGATCCCCCGCCATGCCAGTATAAATGATGTCCTCCGTCGGGCTCTTGTTAGTGCCAAAGTACCTGCAGTCCTCGAGCCCAGCGGTCTGGCCAGACCCGACGGAATGACACTGGTGCCTTGGAGCATGGGTCGGCCGCTAGTTTGGGACGCTACTTGCGTTGATATCCTGGCACCGTCCCATGTTCCAAGCACCAAAGATTCTGCTGGCGCTGCGGCTTCCTCAGCCGAAAGCCTCAAGCGCCGCAAATATGCCGCTCTGGGAAGCAGCTACATATTTGCGGCGTTTGGTGTCGAAACTTTGGGGCCGTGGGGGCAAAGTGCGCGTCGACTGTACAAAGACTTGTCGGCGCGCTTAATAGAGGCTTCTGGTGACCAGGCCCCAATTTCACATCGGTGACAGGTGCGACGAATTGTAAAATCACTGTTGCTGACGTCACAGGCATCCATGGGCTACGATTACCACTTACCATCGGGCGGGCCGTATTCCTGTTTGCCACCATCATTGTATTATTTTAAAAAACTTTATTATATCGGAAAAAAAACAGATATTTTTCCTGCCAAGTTTCTGACAATTGTCAAAGATTTAGAGGAATTGTAGGTAATTCTTGACAGGTAATGAGTTATATGTCGGAATTTCGTGACAATTGTAGTGTTTCCTGTGACAATTGTCATAAACTTAGCAAGAGAAATATCCGTTTTTTTCCGATATCATAAAGTTTTTTTTTTAAATACAATGATGGTGGCAAACAGGAATACGGCCCGCCCGATGGTAAGTGGTAAGCGTAGCCCATGGATGCCTGTGACGTCAGCAACAGTGATTTTACAATTCGTCGCACCTGTCACGTTGGTGAAACAGGGGCCAGAGGGCTAGCCACTATTTCGCCCAGCGTATTAGCATCGCTATACAGCGGGGAAATACGGCCAGCCTTCTGGGCACCTTGCCCGTTGACGGCGACCTGGGGCAAATGTTTTATCTATAGTTTTGTAAGTTTTATTATGTTTGTTTATTTCTTTCTTTGTTTTTATCGATAAATATTGATTAATTCCTGTTCGGTAAAAGAAAACATCGTGAGGAAACTGGACTAATCCTAGTAAGGCCTAGCTTCCCCTCTGGGTTGGAAGGTCAGATGGCAGTCGCTTTCGTAAAAACTAGTGCCTACGTCAATTCTTGGGTTTAGTTGTCAAGCGGACCCCAGGCTTCCATGAGCCGTGGCAAAATGCCGGAATAACGCGAGGAAGAAGAATATTAAGTAATAAATATTTATTTAAATAAGAATTATTATAAAACTTTTATTGAAGATATAACGTCTTTTAGGAGTAAATATTAACAGGCAACTATTAGCCTATCTAATCTATCCATGTACGAAAGATATTTATTTTGATACCAAGAAATTAACACATTGGTTGACACAAGCGTTTCCGTAAATTATCACATCTAGGCGTTAAAAACTACCTATCCTATATGTCTATACAGTACAGCTTATATGTGTATCAACTTGCACTTGTACGAATATGATCATTTAAGATTACATAGCAATTTGAGCCTAATTAACGTGGCATAAAGTGTGAACTACACTAACCTAGTCACATCTTCAAATTGGCGATTTAATAACTCGGTAGCAATATTGATATAACAACACTGTTTAATTTATAGCATGTTTCATAACAAGATTGCAATAATGTTAAGCGTATGCAAATCCATGTCATAAATGTTGCATCACCAATATGTACATTTCAATATTCCAAGATTTCCAAGAAGTACTGTTTAAGCTACGTCCATGATTTTCTGTCCAGACCGAATAAATGACCGTTTGATATGTCTATATACACATTACTATAACAGTCATAATTATCTGTTAAAATAAAATGATATCAAAATGTTCGCTGGCCTTTCATTTCCTTGCTTGGTTAGGATACTTCTTTAGTGCCATATTAGCAAACAACGACTTTTTGTGGCGATCTGACGATGCTGATATAAATCTTACCAATTAATTAAAATAAACAGATGATAATTTCGCGTGTTAGTCCAAGTAAAACAAAAGTGAAGGTAATATCTATTCAATGAACAATAAGTTGACAATTTAGGCTGACTAGCTAATGAAAAATTGGTGGAATGTTTTTCTTGAAGAAATGTAAATGTATCGCCGGTAAAAGGCAAGTGTGCGATACCATTCCTGTTGAAAGGGATCACATATCAATTTACGCTGTCACCACAATACGATATTCTACTGGAATCAGATACAGTTGCAATCTGACAACTCGCAAAACTATTCATTAGGAGCACTAGGAAATTTAATTTAATTTTACGCTTTCTTGTTATAGGTACTCGTAATTCTATGGGTATAAGGTGTAAGGAAACTCAAGATCAGGCATCGTTTCTTCGATTTCGTAATTTTGTATTTTGTGATTTCACTGATTTCGTATATCCTATACGATTTGCATTGTATTTAGTGTCCGACATAAGACGAAGTTATTTAATACCTAAAAAATTATACTTACTTAATCGTATTGTGCTGTCTTGTATTTTAAATATTACGATTAAGTTAACCAGACAATTTTCATGTTTGCGTACAAGATTCATTTTATGAGTAGGTAAACATGAATGTAGGATTTATACATGATTTTAATAGGCTTATGACATGACAGTCTGGCTCTTGCAAACAGATAAACTGTTGAGTGTACGATAGTGGGTCTAAGTAATCTGTTGTTTATTAATTTATTATAGTGTATCTTTAGTCCTAGTTTTACGAGATATAATGTACATTATCCACACTTCATGTGTTGTGAAATACATAAGCAAATAATACGTACGCAAAAGGATTTCAGATAAACTTGAGATTATATGTTGTTTATATCTTATATTAATTACAACGTTAGCTACGTACATTGCTTGCTATAAATGTTAACTGGACTTTTTTCGTTTCATTTTAAGTCCGTAGAGCTTTTGCGCAAACCTTAGAGATCATAAGTCAATGAAAACTGTGCTCCACAAGCAAAGTACGCTGCATTTGGCAGTTTTAAAATAATTTCATTTATAATAATATTCTTACAAAGGCTTGCGTGGCTATAATTCTCAACATGATATGTACCTCTTAATACGTCATGCAAAAAGCAGTCGTTGCAAAATGAATAAAAAATACGAGCAGGTTATTCGCGGTCATTTCGCATTAAGTATTTGAGATATGAATCACACTCACACATCGCATTGAAATAATTATAAGGGTTTTTTCCGAAGTTTTAGGAGTTTAGTCTGAGCAGTGTTTAAAAATTAAAAACTTGCTACCATTGAGCAAATAGAAGACGGAATTAATGTTAGATCAACATATGGGTCTTCGGTTATACGACGTTTGTTTTTTCGCGAGTTTTTTTTAAATAATAAATAAAGCATGTAAAATTACAAAATCTGGTTGAATTTACGAGTTAATTTGTTATACCTGGATACCTATATACCTACTTGCTGTATATGTTCTATGAGAAATTCCGATCTAAATGCAACTGTGGGACTGATGGGAGATCAACAATGTTGTTCGTTGTTGCAGCGCCACAGACCAACCCCTATAGACCGAGCTTATAGGACGACTCGCGGTCACCGCACGTATGGTGTATAGGTCAAATATAAGATTGCTCGCGCGCCACTCCGATCAGTTGCGCCCAAGATTACGACCTGTTAGCAGTGTGCACGAGTCTCAGAAAATAAATCGTAAACTATTTAATTCATTGGGAAATCATGGGATATTGCAGCATAAAATGGTGTGGCAAGTCATCTAAGACTTCTACTTACAAAACAGATGGAATAACATCCCACTGGAAAGTAAAATTCATTATTTCATTGAATAATGTTTCTTGTCCGCGGGGTTCATTTTATACTGGTCACTAAGCAGAGGCGCAGTAGTCCGTCCCTTTTCGTCAACTTGAAAATGCAATGTGCTTTCCCTTTCGACTAGTGTTGTGACGATGATGGTTTCGTCAGTTGCGGAAACTTCGTGCTTCGTCATGCCGTATTGTACCATTTTAGACATAATATGTAGGTAATATGTTTTTAGAATCCTCTAGGCCAGCGGAGCCGCATGTTATAAGATGGACCTGATGATGAAAGACGTGCGAGGGAACTCGGTGTTGGTTTGTAATAGACATATGTTGTATGGGTTTTTTAGAATCCTCTAGGTGAGCAGTTAGGTCTCATGTCACGAGATTGACCTGATGATGAACTTCAAAGAAGTGCGAGGGAACTCGGTGTTGGTTTGTGATAGACATATGTTGTATGGGTTTTTTAGAATCCTCTAGGTGAGCAGTTAGGTCTCATGTCACGAGATGGACCTGGTGATGAACTTCAAAGAAGTGCGAGAGAACTCGGAGTTGATTTGTAATAGGCATATGTTATTGGTCCATTTGAATATGTTTTCAATACAATCTTCTATGACCTTAATAAAAGGGACAAAAAAAAAATGATATTTTGGCGACACTTTTTTTCTCGTATCGAAAGAGATTGCGATTCTGAGTGGAAATAATATAAAATTTCTAAACTTTAAAATTCAAGTTCTGGGTACTTTAAACAGAAATGCCCTAATATGTTAAGTAAAATTTTCAGGTACATTGTTAAATTACTTAATGAAATATTAAATTATTCAATATAATTATTAAGTAAGTTTACTCTAAGTATACTAAATTGGTAACAATTTTACCACAATAAATTTCGGCATCACTACCACTAGTAGCAGTACCCACTAGCTGTAATGAACATGTCCCATCCCTACGCTTACACGTATCAGCGCGCCATGTTTGAAACGACCAATCGCAACGCCGTGAGCACCCCTCCCGCACCTCACAGTTTGGTGATTTGCGTCGGGAACAAAATGGCCAATACAGTGAAACCTGGTTAATTGGCACCTGGATAAATGGAAAACCTTAATAATTGCAACCAAAAGTCCGGTCCCAGTCCCTTGAGACCAAAAGGCCTCTATAATTGAAATTTTGGAACCTCTATAATTGCAATGTAGATTTTAGTGCTTTTCGTAATTTTGCCTCTATAATTGACCGCATCGCAACTTAAGACCTCTATAATTGACACTGTGCTAAAAAAATCCGTTATTTTTGCTCTTGTTTTTACCTCTATTATTGAAACGTGTCTTGCTTATTACCTCTGTAATTGAAATAATGTAGTTGTATACAGCAGAAACAATATTTTAATAGCAATGATCATTTTATTTATATCTCCATCCAGAATTTAATTTATTTATTGGGTATCTATCACAGCCTGTAGTAGGTGAAATAGTTTTGATCAATAAAAAACAAAGTATGCTTTTTACATTCAAATAAAACTTTCTTCTACAATTCAAGGGAATTTTTTAAACCCAAATGATAAGAAAATAAAGTGGTAATTAATGTAGTGTAAAGGTGCAAGTATAGACGGAAGCAATATATAGAATGCGTAAATCTAAGCGTGTAAGCGTGTAAATCTACTTAAAATGGTTATTTGCATTTGCACCTCCATAAAAGAAATTTGTCAGAACGCAACCTCTATTAATGAAAACCTCTATAATTGACACAACGATTTTTTGAACCTCGTTAATTGACACGACCTGCTTAAATGAAAAACCTGGTTAATTGACAAAAATTGGCCGGTCCCTTGAGATTGCAATTATCCAGGTTCCACTGTATTAGGTTTCTAGAGGCGGTGTTCTGTGTGCAGCGCACAACACGTGACAGGGACGTGTAAACACAAGATTTAAACTTTTTTTTAATACTGCATTAATGGCCAACAAGCACACGGCCCGCCTCACCTGTTTATGGAATAGAGTGTATATGATAGAGTTTACAGTTTGTGCTAATGCTGCACTCTGGCGATAGAAGATTGCAGTAATACTATATTGAATTACACTTAACATATCAAAACTATAATGATAATTTCGGAAATGGTTAAAGTATTATTTAATTTAACATGTGTCTTTAGGGTGGTGTTCTGATATTTCACCTGTCCAAAGTCATTCCATCTCACTCTGTCATTAAGCAAAATGTGAGATGCATATTGGACAAAGATATTGGACAGATGGAATATAGGTATCACCCATACATACACTTGACATAATCTACTGTAAGCTGATTAACAATTAAAGTTTATTTTTATTGTTAGGGACTTAAATATATCGAGATTATCGATAACGTTATCAACTTTGGCCATCACTAGATACCTACTGCTTGGATATACTGAAGTTAAAACTGTTAAAAGTTAAGAAATGTTCCATTTAAAACTTCCACAAAAACGTTAAAAGTGGTAAAATAAATATTGATATTAATTTTATGGGGAAGCAAATCATGCTTGTAATAAATTATAATTTTAACTAAATCGGAAAATGTTATAGTTACATGCTATTAAATTATATATAACGTTTGAACCAAGTGGTTAATGGTTAAGGTGGTACTTGCAACAGAAAATACGGAAGACTCACCATAGAAATGAAATTGAATGGTTTGAAACGCAAAATACCGCAAACTTAATAAATAAATGATGGATGAATGACCATGACTGTATACGCACAGAACTAATTTTAAAGAACACTTATTTTCACTAGCACTAGTAGTTATTTTATTATATATCCATTAGTAATTTGATTGTATTTTGCAAATTAATAACATAACCTAAGTCATTGTCACACAAGCACCTCCGTCAAGGGCGCACAAACAGCTGTTTTTGACTTTGCAAAACATTGCTGCGCTACTACGAATAGGTGCACTACTCATTCATTTCTCGCTTAAAACCGATTGTAGTTTATTCATTCTAAAAACATCTAGGTATAATGGGTATATTAATAGGGATGTGAATAATTAAATTCACATGTAAATATTTGTTTAAAAATATAGAAATATTATTGAGCAATTGACCGTATTTTTTTATGATATGGCAAGGCCATTATGTTAAATTGACACACGGGCTATTGGCCGCTAGTTACATTTATTATCTGACAATACGTTACTATAAATTACACCCTATTGCGTTAGTGTTAGAGTTTATTTTATTGTTATTGATTGGCTGAATTATTTATTTAAAATAGTTTATTCAGATGTGATATTTTCTGATTGAAAATGACAGCAGTCATTTATCAAAATTCAAAAAGATTAGAAGATTAGTCTCAAAATTACAAAATATGTAACATATTTCACTTAAACCCGTATCAAAACAATCACATACTCAACCCTAATCCTTTCTTTACATAAAACTCCAAAAGGAAATTGTCTAAAAGCCAAATATGGATTGAAAACTGTTACCTAACATCTGTTAGCGTAAATGATCTTAATAATAAATAAATTAATGTATGAGACAGCCTTGAAGGTTGTCAATGAATTGAACTAGTCCAGGCCGCCTCGGGGGCACGACGGAAGTTGATTTGGTCCTGATATAATACCATTTAAGTATGGTTTATAATAGGGACTTTTTCCGCGATACCAAAGTGCGGTATTTAGGTAAGTTTCCACTTTCCTTCGAGTTTTATAGTATACCTATACTTAATTGTTTTTGTAGACAGTCAAAGATTAGATATCTACAATTTTAATGTATTCTCAATAGTAACTATATTAGTTTAGAAGTAATTCAAAGTTGTGATGCAAAGTGTACAGTCAACGTCAATTTTAAAGTTATTAATTCAATAGCAATTTTAATTGACTTCATATGTAGGGTTGCCAGATGGTCGGGATTTGGCGGGATTCTCCCGATTTTTAGCATGTGTTCCCGATTCCCGACAAAGTGTAAACTGTCCCGAAAAACAGCTTCACGTTTTAAAACAATAATTTCAAGCTCCGAACTGTCGTCGAGCGAGCGAGCTGACGTAGTGCCAATAATGTAAAATATCGTTGTTTTTAATACAATTGGAGCATTTACGGGCTGTCCCGTACAAACGCATTTTATTTCCTGAGTTGCAACTTTTTTTTCGACATTTAAAGCAGGCGATTATATTTCTGTGCATATTTTTGACCATTTGTCATAGAAAAGGAAACTTTAAATCTTCAAAAACTTCGCGTTTGTACGGGACAACGGTAGACAATTTCATGGAATGCTCCAATTACTTTAATTTGAATGTTTTTATTTTTCCCGACTTAAGTCCCAAAATCCCGAAAAATTTCTCATGTCTCCCGATAATTTCGATCTGGCAACCCTATTCATATGCCCGAAGGGCCAAACAATTAAATTCGGACTAGTGAAGAAATTTTATGTACTTACACAATTATTTATAGTAAAATATTACATATAGAGTGCTTATAATACAATTACATGTTTGTTGCGGCAATTAATGTAACTCTTAATTGAGTTGCTTAACTTCAAACTCAAGTAAATCCGTCTGTCAGAATATGCGATTTTTGTATTACGAAAAGGTAATAGGGTAGATATTGGCTGAGGCGGTTGAATGGATTTACCCGAGTTTGAAGTTAAGCTACACAATTAATTATGCTTTGTATTGAGCCCAAACTAGAAAATAGTAAATAGTAATATATATAATAGTATAGTGATAAGGTATATTTTTAAGTAGATAGAGTATTAATGTTACAAAACTTCAGTATCAAAGGCTATTTTTATTTATTTATTTATTTTATTTCTTGCACACACGCACAGTGGAAAAAGAGGCGGCATCAGTTGGCCTCGGCTGGGCGGAGCTAAAAGAGGCCGCGCTGGACCGCGAAGAATGGAAATCCCTTCTGAGAGCCCTATGTCCCTGATGAGGGATAACAGGATGTCATCATCATCATCATCATTTTATTTCTTGAGCCCGGTGGCACAGTGACTGTTGTAAAGCAACAATGACACACAAACAGACACATGTGGATTACTCACTGTTCATCCCTGGTGATGTAATAGTCACTGAACAGATTCATGTTGCAGGCTACGCCAACGAAGTAGGCGAGGCGCTCAGGCCAGTGATCTCCAGGAATGCGGTGAACTTCAGCTACAAGGTGGCCGGGGCTTATGTGCTCGCTGACACTGCTGACAAGAGTTTGAAGACGTTATGGGTAATCACACTATAGTCCGTCTACCACTATAATACGTCAAACTAGTTTTTATGTTTGAAATCAAAATAAAAACGGCCATTTTAACTTTGGACGCATAGATACAGCAACACAAAAACTAGTTTGATGTATTCAAAAGGTACTAAAATACAAAATACAGTATGTAGTGGCCCTCTTTTTTAAATATATTTGGTTAAATTTAAATAATCACGATTATTTAGTAGTAGTGGCGCTAGTGTGCACGTTGATGGAGTCTTGATTCTATTTTTCAGAGGGAGGGCAGCATCACAAGCGTGATACTCAGCACCGGCGACGCCCTCATCTGGCAGACCCTGGCCTCCATTGTCATACCCGGAATCACTATCAACAGGTAATGTTTTTTCTTACTAGCTTATTTATGAGCGCTGGTGGCCTAGCGGTAAGAGCGTGCGACTTTCAATGCGGAGGTCGCGGGCTCAAACCCCGGCTCGTACCAATACCAATGACTTTTTCGGAACTTATGTACGAAATATCATTTGATATTTACCAGTTGCTTTTCGGTGAAGGAAAACATCGTGAGGGATCCGGACTAATCCCAATAAGGCCTAGTTTCTCCTCAGGGTTGGAAGGTCAGATGGCAGTCGCTTTCGTAAAAACTAGTGCCTTCTTATTCTTGGGATTAGTTGTCAAGCGGACCCCAGGCTCCCATGAGCCGTGGCAAAATGCCGGGATAGCGTGAGGAAGAAGGAAGAAGGACTATTTGAGTCTCCCACTGCTGGGCAAAGGCCCCTCCCCTTTCCACGACTCCCGATTTGGTGTTTCCTCCGGCCAGTCAGTAAGCTGTCCAGGTCATCCCGCCATCTCCGTTTAGGCCTGCCGCGGCCACGTCCCTCTACCGGCATCCACTTGGTGGGTAAGCTAGCCCACCTCTCCGGATGCATGCGGTAGACGTGACCGGCCCAGTCCCATTTGAGCTTAGCGGTTTTCCCGCCTACGTCAGCAATGCGGGTTTTAGAGGTAATATATGTATTTATTGTAGGTACAGAATACACAAAGACTCAAATATCGAACTTATCCCTTAGAGAGGGATATCAGATACAGATACAAGTGAGAAATCTTGGCGTTGTTATGGATCGCTCTCTATGTTGGGTACCTCAAGTGAGTGAAGTGAGCAGGAAGATGTTTGCCGCTATAGGGTCTCTCAGGCGACTTAGTAATTTTCTGCCTATACCTACTAAAATTGCGCTTGCTCAAACGTTACTTCTCCCCATTCTTGATTATGCTGATATCTCCTATCTCGACCTTACCGAGGAGCAACTCAATAAACTTGAGCGCATTCAAAATGTCTGCATACGGTTCATATTCGGGTTACGCAAATATGACCATATTTCCAGTTTCCGATCCCAACTCAAGTGGCTCCCTATCCGTCATTGTCATAACTCTCACATACTTTCTTTTCTTTATTCTATACTTTTTAATCCTGCAACTCCCCGCTATCTCAAGGAACGTTTCCCTTATGTTAATTCTCTTAGATCCTCTCAAAATTTGCTCCTATCTGTGCCATCTTCCTCTTCCAAATTTTATAATTGCTCATTTACTTTTCGGGCCATTCGACTATGGAACTCCCTCCCTAGGGTTTGCAATCCGGATCCGATATGTATGAAATTATCCGGATCTGGATCCGGATCCGCGGATCTTCCCATACATTTTGGGTCCGTTGTGCAAACCCTATCCCTCCCTGTCGAGTTAATTTAAAACGTTCTCAATCTATTACCTCCTTCAAATCAAACCTTAAGGAATACTATCTTTCCCTACCTTAGTTTTTCATTTTTATAATATTGACACTGTTGTTTCTTTATTTAATATATACTTTTTATGTATGTCTATGTATGTTTATGGTTATAAGTATTTAAGTATGTTTATCTATAGTAATGTTTTGTGTTGTTTAGTTATATTCAATTCCACTTTTCATATTTTTTCTTTGCGCCACCTACCGTATATTCTAATTCTTATGTCTCCGATACCCAAAGGTTGTCTGGAAGAGATCGCTCTTAAGCGATAAGACCGCCTGTTGTTACCTCTATTGTCTTTGTTTATGTTATTGTCCATTTATTGTAAACTACGTGTATGTGAGGTGTGCAATAAAGAGTATTGTATTGTATTGTATACAAGCAGAGTCAATTCATTTTTAGGGTTCCGTACCCAAAGGGTAAAAACGGGATTACTAAGACTCCGCTGTCCGTCCGTCTGTCACCAGGCTGTAACTCATGAACCGTGATAGCTAGACAGTTGAAATTTTCACAGATGATGTATTTCTGTTGCCGCTATAACAACAAATACTAAAAACAGAATATAATAAACATTTAAGTGGGGCTCCCATACAACAAACGTGATTTTTTTGCCGTTTTTTGCGTAATGGTACAGGCCGCGTAGCCAAGGTGCCAATCGCTTACGCTCCGTAGCGATCGAAACGCAACTGTCACCGTCACGTCACCCTAATATAGAAGAGTGATAGAGAGACATAATGCTTTTAGTTGCCGAAGCGATAGCGATTGTAACCTTGGCTAGGCCGGCTGAACCCTTCGTGCGCGATCCGACTCGTACTAGGCCGGATTAAAAAAAAATATTGTTTTTTCAGGATCGTCTTCTACACAGGCCGAGCACTGAAAGGTAGACCGGTGACTCCGGCGGTGCAGCGGTTCGCCCCCGTCGCGGTCGGTCTGGCCTGCATCCCAATAATAGTTACTCCGATCGACCGGGCTGTCTCCTTGTTCATGAATGTCACATACAGACTTATCTTTGGACACCACCCTTAAACTACACAGTCTACTTACTATTCAGTCAGGTAACTATATTTTATTAAAATGACGTATTTAAGGAAACCCTTGGTACGCATGGAATTTTGAATCATAACTCAAAAAACCGGCCAAGTGCGAGTTGGACTCAAGTTCCAAGGGTTCCGTATATTACCCAATTTTTAATGTATTTTTTTATGTGAAACTCGAGTGAAATGGCTTTAAAAAACCTGTAGGGGTCGGATCAAAAACTAAGTAATTAGTCCGACTCACGCTTGACTGCACATTGCTAATAGGTTTTTTTTTTTCAAAATAAATAAACCTATTTTGTATTTTTTTCTAAATTTTAGACCCAGTAGTTTTGGAGATACAGGGGGTAAATGGTAATTTTTTTGGCAAAAGTCACAAAAAATATATATTTGACATTCTCAAAATGAGCTCTTTCATTTGATATGTAACACGATATAGTTCAATAAACATTATTTATTAATTTTCTCATTTACCCCACAAAAGTGGCCTCCATGTTTAAAATTCATTTGTTTACGTTAGATGTCCGTCTTCGGGTCACGAATTTACATATGTGTATCTAATTTCAACTTAATAGCTCCAGTACGTCTGGGGAAAATAGGCTGTGACAGACGGACAGACAGACGGTCAGTCAGACAGACGACGCACAAGTCATCCCATAAGGGTTCCGTTTTTTCTTTTGAGGTAACCCTAAAAACAGTTAATTTAATTTCAGCATCACAAGAAAACATCAGAACTGCAGATTAGATCTGTTAAATAACAAAAATGATAGTGATAATAAGATTAGATTTAAAACTGATGATAGATGTAGAATAAAATGCATTTAGACACGCACTAGGAATTGCTTAAAAGCTTAGGTTACAGATTTTAGTCCGCGCTTTATAAAATTCAACGCCGTACACAATATAGTAGAGATGCAACGGATAGTTGTTTGGCCGGATACCGGATATCCGGCCTGGACACGGCCTAATATCCGGTATCCGGCTGCCGGATATTCGGCCGGCGGTTTTTCAGGTGCGCATTCTGCAGGTTTGACCTGTTTCCTAGTAAACGTTCGCGAGGACTCATTTCTAGGTTTGAAATGAGTGCGCGTGCAAGTCAGTGGAATGATTAAATTGTTTTACAATAATAATTCAGTACGATTATGACCGTGTCTGTTTCTTAAATCCAATTTGTTTACTCCGAAATCAAGCAATGTTATTATCCGGTATCCGGCCGGATAGAAGGTCACTATCCGGTATCCGGCCGGATAGAAGGTCACTATCCGGTATCCGGCCAGATAGTAAAATAATGGCCGGATAGGCCGGATACCGGATAGTAACCGGATAACCGGTGCATCTCTACAAAATAGACTATTTATTTAATCATCGAGCTATAATACAAATGTTAGATGTTACTATTACAAAATCTCAAGAGTTTAACACATTCGTAAAAAAACTCCTGTCAGTATTGTATTAGCAATTTCGATGAAACTAAAATTTTGTCTTACATCTAATCAAAGAGTCTTAAACTTACCTTTTACAGGGAAATCAAAGGAGTTCCCTTTAAAGCAAATTGGCATATTTATGACTGAGTGTTCCCCTAAGCTCTCTATTAGTAATTGCTGTGATAATTTTGATAATTCCATAGGATTTGACACGCTTGTGAAATGTATGTTGCTATTTGACATTATTCGAATTATTTTTGTAATCTCTAAGCTCGTTGGTTACCTCTGCACCCCACACTAGCGTCTTTTGAGCGTCGGCGTCTATAGTTTGTTTTTTTTAGCATTAGAAAGAACTTCGCAGAAGTAAGCTTGTGGCTCCAAATCCGGCACTTTTAGCGGTAACAATTAACGGTTATATGTATTCACCTGCTACATTAGATAATTAAATAATTATTAACACTTAAAGAGCCTGATAAAAACTGTACGCTTGCTTCTGTGGGGTTCTTTCTAATGCTAAAAAAAAGGACTATAGTCAGCGCTATCGTTGCGTCGAGCAGCAGCCATAGAGTTAGACGCCGACTCTCGGAAGACGCTATAATAGTGTGAGGTGGCCCTATAACCTGGCGCGCCAATGATGGTCCCTATGACTGACAGTTATTTTTTACACAACTGCCTAAAAAAAGGAGTGTATTATTTTCAGCGTTCATGTTTGTGACTTCGGATTTAGATGTATAATATAGCGTTGGAATCCTTACGTCATCCCGGGTGACATAGGCTATGTGACGTCACAATAAAAAACAGCAATCGTGTTTTTATTTTATTTTTAATTTATTTATTGTATCTCCTTTATTTATTTATTTATTATTAATTTATTTTTATTTTATTATAATATGGAGCAGCTGTTACTGCTTTATACTTGTCCAAAGGCTATGAGCAACTCATAGGATCCATATATCATAGATGCGTCAGGTATAGTTTGCGATTGGCATACAGTTTGTATACAGTATGCATTTGATTTTCTACAAGATCATAGAGGTGGCTTAACAATATGTTAGTAATTTTAATATTATGAGGAACATTTTTCTTACACGTCTTTTCCAAAATGCCATTAAAATAAAAACTACAAGTATTTAACTAAAATAAAACATATAATATTCCAAATATTTTTAAATAGTTTTGATACGTCTTCGCAAACATTTATTAAAATTATCAACAATATGCGACATGTAAAAAAATAGAATTTGCATATAAAGAAAATCAAATGTATAATCTGTCAATCACCTACTAGAACTATTTTATCTGTAGGCGTGTTATTGTTAAAACGTAATAGAAAATGCAATTAGATTTCGCAAAATTAGTAAAAATTGCAACATATATAGAAAACGCTTGTAGATCATGACAAATAAATAATAGTAGGTGCATTGAGTTAGAACATGACACTCGGGAGGGGGTCGAAAGACCCCCTGCAAACATGCAAAGTATGTTTAGTTACGAAAATACACTAGTTGTCGCAGCGAAAGTGTTAAGATATAAAATCGATGAAAAAATATCAAATGTAACAACTATTAAATTAAGTAAATGAAAAAAAGGTATTATGTATTCATTACAAAAATGTTAAGCCATACTTAAATTAAATATTATTATATAACCGATATTTTGTTGACATTTTTGAACGAATCTCATTTAAATGCTCTGTTTTATTTAAAGTGTATTTGGAATTATTCGAATACACCTTATATTATTTAATTATACATATACACCTAGGTATAGTATTTAAATTAGCTATAGTATTGTTACCGTTGATTAATAAATGTGCTGTTTAAATTCTGTTGTTATTAATTGCGATCCTAAAACTCCTTCGAAAATATTAATAGCAATGTTATTTTAAACAATTTAGACGCAGGATTTTATTAACAAGTGGTTTAACCCTTCTCCAAACCGCACCAATCTACAAGGTTTTCCCAAAAAATCCAAATATGTATATTCCAATTAATCCAGCTTTGATGATTATTTTGAAGACAAGTTACATTTCCCGAAAGTTATATAATTTGAACTTTAAATCTGATTGCTAAGGTGCACATTATATTGGCGCGTATGTGGTCGATAAATCGTACCATGCCTGGAAAAGACTTAACTAATTGTAATGTAATTATCTATACAGGGTGATTTTGTTATCACTGATCAAACTCTGAAGGGTGAATACAAAGGGCAACGTTTACTATGGGCAGAGATCGAACAAATTTGCGTCATTGCTCGCAATAATGTGGGCATGACTCCTAAAATGATTTAATAATTAATCATTTAATTAATTTCTTACCTCAGGTTCAATTTTGATTCCTAATCAATAAATAACACAAAAATTTCTTTTATAATGTCAATTTATTAAAGAAAATAATCAGAATGTTTTCCAAATTTTCTGTAGGTAGGTACTAATTTTTTTATTTCGCCCAGCGTATTAGCATCGCTATACAGCGGGGAAATACGGCCAGCCTTCTGGGCACCTTGCCCGTTGACGGCGACCTGGGGCAAATTTTTTATCTATAGTTTTGTAAGTTTTATTATGTTTGTTTATTCCTTTCTTTGTTTTTATCAATAAATAAATTCCATATATTTTTATATCAGAAATATATTTAAGTGTATTTATTGACTAGGGAACAAAATTAAATCTCAGGTAAAAAAATCATGAAAATAATTAAATGACTAATTATTTAATCAAATTTGGAGTCATGTCCACATTATTGCGAGCAATGACGTCCATCTGTCCGATCTCTGGGGCCAACCCCGAAATTGCGAAAAAAAAATCTGTTCTCTTTCTACTCGTGTTGGAAATTGGAAATTTTAGATTTTATTTGATGAGCTGGTGTGATTATAAAACTAAAATGTTTTCTCAATGAAGAGAAAAACAGTAAAGTTTGCTGGGTAAACAAGAGTGCTTACGTTTCGGGCTATTTAACCTGTCAAGCCACTGCGATAACTGATGATATTTAAATCTCTGTGATTTTCTGATTTTTAGGGTTCCGTACCCAAAGGGTAAAACGGGACCCTATTACTAAGACTTCGTTGTCCGTCCGTCCGTCCGTCTGTCTGTCACCAGGCTGTATCTCACGAACCGTGATAGCTAGACAAATTTTCACAGATGATGTATTTCTGTTGCCGCTATAACAACAAATACTAAAAACAGAATAAAATAAAGATTTAAATGGGGCTCCCATACAACAAACGTGATTTTTGACCAAAGTTAAGCAACGTCGGGAGCGGTCAGTACTTGGATGGGTGACCGTTTTTTTGCTTTTTTTTTTGCATTATGGTACGGAACCCTTCGTGCGCGAGTCCGACTCGCACTTGCCCGGTTTTTCTTAAGCCTTCATATCTATCATATCATACGTGAGTAAATGTTACTGCGGGCATAGAGAAAAAATACATAGATTGCTCTCTCCATACATCAGTTTTGGTAGTAATAAGACTATTACTTCCAAACTTCTATTTATTTTCATAGTTGACATCTAGAATTGAGTGAAGCGCTGGTGGCCTAGCGGTGAGAGCGTGCGACTTGCAATCTGGAAATCGCGGGTTCAAACCCCGGCTCGTACCAATGAGTTTTTCGGAACTTATGTACGAGATATCATTTGATATTACCAGTCGCTTTTCGGTGAAGGAAAACATCGTGAGGAAACCGGACTAATCCCAATAAGGCCTAGTTTACCCTCTGGGTTGGGAGGTCAGATGGCAGTCGCTTTCGTAAAAACTAGTGCCTACGTCAAATCATGGGATTAGTTGTCAAGCGGACCCCAGGCTCTCATGAGCCGTGGCGAAATGCCGGGATAACGCGAGGAAGAACATCTAGCATCGAGTAGCGGAATTATCAGTACTGCTACTTGACAATAGATGTAGCATCGACCGGAAAGTCTAATGTTGTTCAGCATTGTCGGTTCATAAGATACAGCTGCTGGTGACAGACAGACGGACGGGCGAATAGACAGACGGACAGAGGAGTCTTAGTAATAAGGTCCCGTTTTTTTTTACCCTTTGGGTATGGAACCATAAAAATTATCGTTTTACATTGAAAAATCGCGTTTCTTGACATTTAGGGCATTCACTTTAAATCCAAGGTTATACCGATTAATTCCTAATTCGGCCCGGATACAGACTTGACTGATATGCGCATGTGCAACCTTGCTGCACTTGAGTTGCATAATATTGTTGATAAACTTACCTTGACTTTGGGAAAGAGCGCAGTGTAGTGTGATATTTTTAACGACCGGTAGCCTAGTCGGTAGTGAACTAGTCCATAAGGGCCGATACAGACGGACTGCAAATCGACTGCAATGTGTATGGAAACTGCACGCCAACTGCAGACAGTTCACATACAAGCTGGATTCGGGTTGCAGTCCGTATCAGTAATAACCCAATAATAATTTTAATTTTTAACAAGCAGAAACGTGCTATTAAATGTTATTAGAGCGCCTGGAGTATCGATTCAGAGGCCGTGAGTTCAAGTCTCACCCAAGACAGTAATTTTTCCACTTAAAAATTTATTCTAAGCTTAATAGCAGCTGGTGTTGCTCGAAGTATACGATCATTTGTATTCTTCTGCTTTCATAAGTAATCGTTTTTGATTTTTAAAAAGCATTTTTCAATTATATAAAAGACATGTTAAGATCGCTTACCTTCTTGCAAGTTCTTTCTAATTCTAAAAAAAACGAACTATACCTGACTGTAATCTAATTTAATACCTTTAAATGAGCAATTCTATAGTTCAGGTACCTATACATATATTTCGGTGATCTCGGAAACGGCTCTAACGAGATCGATGAAATTTGCTATAATAATATAGGGGTTTTCTGGGGCGATAAATCGATCTAGCTTGGTCTTATCTCTGGGAAAACGCGCATTTTTGAGTTTTTATAAGTTTTCCGAGCAAAGCTCGGTCTCCCAGATATTTAATAATTTATATATAACAATAAATTTAATCTCCGTCCGGCGTGAAATTACAGTTTGCCAACACTATGTCAATGTCAGTAAATTTGTTTTACTTACAATATACCACGCCACATATTTATTTACACAAGTGTAATATACCTATGTATATATTACGTACTGTATTGTATTTAATATTTACCGAATAGCAGTCAATATTTCGTCAGGTGACAAACAAAAGTCACTAATTACTAAAAAAAATTTAATCAATAATCGACCTTCTTCAAGTACTAATATGATTCACTATGGCTATGAACTTGTGGTGGTACTTAGTGACTTTTGCTTGTCACCCGACGATTTATAAAATGCTATCAATAATTATAAAGTGTTTGTACCTGGTCACACTACTGTAAATAAATTATAAACTGAAATAAATTGTCATTGTGCTAAAGAAAAAGTGTAAAAACCCTAAAACCCTCCAGTCAAGGAGGCCGGATTCGAACGGGTTACCACCAAGTTGTTACCAGTGGTAACTACTGGGTTTTTTTCCCACCTTTTACCACTGGTAACTACTGGGAAAAATCACCAACTCGGTTTGGTAGTAACTACTGGGAATTTTTATTCCCAGTAGTTGCCACTGATAAAAAGTGGGTTTTTTTCCCAGTAGTTACCACCAAAATATTGTTAGTAATTACCAGTGGTAAAAGGTGGGAACTATATTCCCAGAAGTTACCACTGGTAACAACTTGGTGGTAACTAGTGGGAATAACCCATTCGAACCGGGATCTTCAGCTATCGCGGCTAACGCCGGACCTACGCAGCGTCCTACGCTACCCCCCGTCACGGCGGTACCCGTCCCAATTTCTTGAGAATATGCCAACTTAGAAAGACTAGTC
Organism: Cydia fagiglandana; assembly: GCF_963556715.1. Lineage (NCBI taxonomy): Eukaryota > Metazoa > Arthropoda > Insecta > Lepidoptera > Tortricidae > Cydia > Cydia fagiglandana. The sequence goes on along the minus strand of NC_085951.1, from coordinate 14,203,904 downwards.
GTTTTTAACCTTGAAAAATCTCGTCAAATACTCGATAGGCATGCAAAGATAATTATGCACAGCCAGCAATAAAATTGTGTATAATTTTTTTTAACCTTAGGCCCATTCTTTTTTGGACAAATTAAATAACATAAGGATATTTATTTTAGCCTTTCAGGCTCCAATATAAGGTCTGAACCGGCTTAAAAAACCCGGTTTTACGGGCCATTATCACTACATATTTTCACTCTAAAAATAGGCCAATGGGCCTTACTTACTAAAACGAAACATGAAACTTACCTCTTAACACTAACTCTTCCGCGTGTGCCGCGTCGCGCAATCTGCTTGTGCGCAGCGCTCGGTTATCGATCATCGCGGCTGCGCCGGCACTGAGCGATCGCAACGTGTATGCGATAGCGGGCGATACGGGAGAGAGCTGCAAGCGAGGAGCGATGAGCGGATTATTCCGGTATTTCCCGCTATTCCTTTAGGTTTGATTTAAAGTCGACTCATGCTAGACTGGGCCGTGCCTGGGTCATTTTCTACGACGGCCGATCGCTGATTACGTGGTGCTTTCCATAGAAAAAGTAGCTCCGGAAGCTCCGGCCCGGCCACGGCCCGGTCTAACGTCATCCTTTAGACGGCGCGCGAACTCGCATGCGATTTTAAGAAGTTACATTGCGGACTGTTGCTTATGTCCAATTCAACCGACCGATCAAAACCCGCAAGGAAATGAAACTCGCATCGCCTAAATGAGCCCTTATTCTATATCTTTTGGATGTTATTTTAACCACCCCCGAACATGTCGTGGGCTGGTCAGACATACCTTGCTCTGGTCGCAGTTTTAGTAATCTCAAAGAGCCACAAACGTTGATTTCGTCTTTAGTTTATCTTACATTCTGCACGATTTTCCTCAGTTCTAACTCTGATTGGTGATAACCTGATAACTCAACCTTAATACCATTTGCAATCATTCATCCACATAATTCAGGAGGTGAATTCTGGCCTGTGAAACTTTAAGTTTTGAATGTAGTTTCAGAAACCATTGATCTGTCTTTAAAAGACAGACCTTCACAGGCAATTGAGACAATTTTAAAACCTTATGCGCCACTTGCACCATACAGGGCTAGCCCACTAACCCTGGGTTAACCGGTTAAACCTGGTCACCAGTACAATTTTTGACAATGCATGGGTTAACGGTTAACCCCTGGTTTGTGACTAACCCTGGGTGGCGCAAGGGGCCCTTAGGCCCACTTGCACCATTCCACTAACCCGGGATTAAGCGGTTAAACCTTTAACCTAGTGTCAAATTGTACTGGTAACCATGGTAACGCCAGATTTAACCGGTCAACCCCGGGATAGTGGAATGGTGCAACTGGGCCTGTCTCTTTAGAAGCTGGGTTAAAAAATCTTTCTTGGAGCGTTCATCATTTAAAATCGCTCCCACCTGTAACGTGTAGCCAATAGTAAACCGTTACATAAACCTGAGACGAGAGGAAAGGCTTATTTGAACTTGAACTAATTATGTTGATTTTAATTCTTGTGAGAGAGACGTCCATAGGCTTCGATAGCCGCTTTAGCCTAGCCGGTACTGGGGTCGAAGGGAAGACTTTTTATATTATTAAGTATGGTATTTTTATAGTAACTCGTGCCATATACCTAGCCTTAAAACAAAATAATAAATGGACATGCGAAATTATATCAGAATTCTAATGGTAATGTTTGCGCCACGTATAAATACTTAAACTTCTCCTATGAATTCTGACCTCCTTGTCGGGTTTTCAAAATAAATCGGCAAGGCGATAAAAAGAAAATGTGACACATTATGTCAATGCTCGTAAAATAAAAGTCGCTACGAATTGTGTGCAAGAAAATTAAGAAGAAAGTTAAACCTAAAGGATCCCTAATTCAGTCATACAACAATAATAAAGTGCCGCCGAATCAGTGGAGACTCGCATAAGGAGGAAAACGCAGAACCAGTGCATGTAAGTTTTTCCGCATCCCCATTTTTGGCCCAAACGAGCCGGATAGCAAATTTACCTTTAAAAATTACATAATATCCTTGTTGCTCACTGAATCGCTTGTAAAAATAATTTCGGCTTTCCTTTCGGTTTCTTAATTTTCATAAAATGTTTCCGTCATAATTTTATTTCAAAGTACAGTCAGTATACTAAATTATTGTTATTGTCTGTTATTTTAATATTTTGTTTACGCGTAGCGTGTGGGATTATTCATCGCGTTACCTTATTCATAAATGCGTTACAAAAATATTTCGTATTTTGTAACTGTCATATTGTGTCATAATTTTCACGGAACATTTTTGCACACCATATTCGTTATATAATTTCAGTGTATTTTAAGTTACAAAATACATTTTACTAAACTGAAAGCTACGGGTAAATTATTCCTGAAAGCCTCAGTTTTTCATAAACTGTAATTAACCTACTGCGAAGGTTACACTTGTATTAAGGTATTATACAAGCGGAACATTCGTATTTACTTAATTTTCCTTCGACTTGCATTAAGGTATTATTCAAGTTGAATATAATTTATAATTATTTGTGCATCTTAGCACAATAATTATTATTCATATTTTTTCATGCCGTCATAGTAAGAACTAGGTAACCATGGCAACGAAACTTAAGCTCGCGGAAGCAAAACGTGCTCAATGTTTTATGCGTTTGCAAAATATTTATGACATGATTCCAAAGCTAAGCAGTGACAAGAAGGCTTTCTCGCAGTTCATCGCGCAAGCTCGATTGGTCGATCAACTGAGAAAAGAATTTATAGAGTTGATGGATGAAGTCAATCTTCTAAACTTGGAGTTGGACCCAGAATACAACGTCAACTACAGCGCAATGAATGCCTTTGAAGATCTCTACTGTGTAATCAAATGTCAAATTTCAAAAATTGATGCACCTGCTCCGAGCCTCTCGACATCCAGGGATTCGAGCCATTCCTGTAAGGACGACTCCATTAAAATCCCACGGATTGATCTTCCTTCTTTCGATGGAGATATTCAAAACTTTCCATTCTTCTATGAAACATTTAAGCGTGTCATACACGAGAATAAGAAACTTACGGATTCTGAGCGTGTTCACTACTTGTTTAGTCATTTGACAGGAAAGGCAAAGTCAATTTGTGCGGGAGTTATACCTGCCGCAGAAAACTACAACACAGTTTGGGAAGCATTGATCGCGAAATATGATGACAAACGCGCATTGGCTACATCATATTTAAACCAGCTGTTTTTGATGAAACCTGTCAACGTCAATGGTCCTTCGGCATCTAACTTAGAAAAAATAATTGATTCGTTTGCTGCTACTATTTCAGCAATAAGACAACTCAAGCTCGAAAACTTAAGTGACTTTATTTTCATTCACCTGGGTCTTAAGTTATTAGACTCAGATACCACAAAAAATTTCGAGATGTCTATTCGGAATTCTTCTAAAATGCCTACATATGACGAATTCATTTGTTTCGTTAGGGAACAAGTAAAGATTTTATATCGGACATCGCAACGAACGCCAACTAAGGCTGAAAGCGGCTCCGCTGCCAGCACTAGCAGCGTGCGAGCTCCTCTCCCTTGCACGCCCCAAGCGTATGTTAGCACGCAAGGGCATGACAACGGAAATCCATGTGCTATGTGCAAGAGTAATGATCACTCGCAACTTTATAATTGCAATAATTTCATGAAACTCACGCCTAACGAAAAATTTAATTTCGTTAAGGAAACTCACGCGTGCACTAATTGTCTAAACACGCACCATACTGCCTCGAAATGTTCCTCCAAGAAAACTTGTCGTAAATGTAAAGGCAAACATCATACAACGTTACACTTTGATAACTCGACTATAACCTGCAATGAATAGCAACGAGTCCAAGTCCTCACCAAAGGATGGTAGTGAAGCTAGCACAAGTTCATCCGTAACGGACAGCGGTGCCTCCATATGTACTCATTCGGCATCGGGACAGACTAAATCACCCTTGACGGAAATTCTCGCCACTGCTAAGGTACTCGCTAGTGGGCGTAACGGCAAGGACAAGGTTTTGAGATGTCTGCTGGATCCAGGATCACAGAAACATTACGTTACATTGAAGTGCTGCAAGAATTTAGGTCTTCCTGTACACAGCAGCCCCGTGACGTCAATAAATGGATTAGGTGGAACAGCTATAACACAACCCATCCGAGGAACTGTCAACTTAACATTTAGGTCAAGATATGATCCTAAACATCAATATACTATCGAAGCGCTTGTTTTAGATGAGATCACGCCTGATTTACCGACTTGTCATATTGATCAATCTGCAACTGATCTGTTTGATAATTTACATCTAGCAGATGACTCTTGGGCGATTCCAGGTGAAATTGACGTACTTCTTGGTGTTAAGTTATTCACCAAATTGTTAATGTCAGATAAAGTTGAAAACAAACCTGGTTTGCCTGACGCTTTAGAAACTACACTGGGGTACATCATACTAGGCGATGCTCCCGCAGTTAACGCTTCCTACTCAGCAGCTGGATATTTTACTTCGGTCGATGTGGGAAATTTAATGCAAAAATTCTGGGAAATTGAAGATTTGGATGGAGGAGTGATTCATAGTCCAGACGAGAAACAAGCTGAAGATATATTCAAAAATACAATCAATCATTTGGAAGACGGACGTTATGAAGTAGCACTTCCGTTTAAATTGGACCCAAGCAATTTAGGCGATTCTTACAAGACTGCTGAACGCAGATTTTTAGCGCTTGAACGAAAATTCCTCAAGCAACCTGAATTAAAGCCAGCTTATGATGAAGTTATCTGTGAACATATTGATAAAAAATATTTATCGGAGGTTCCGAATGATAAGTCAAATGACGCTTATCACCTACCCCACCACGCAATTGTCAAAATTGACAGAATAACCACAAAGGTTAGAATTGTCCTGGACGCTAGTGCACAGACCACAAGCGGTTTATCGTTAAATGATATACTTCACGCAGGACCAAGTCTTCAAGCAGACTTGTTCTGCATTCTCCTAAACTTACGATTGTTTGGTATTGCTATCACGTCTGATGTACGTCAAATGTATCTGTGTATTGACGTACGGGGGGAGGATCGTCCTTATCAGCGTATACTTTATAGGTTTAGTCCTGAGGAAACTATAAGAGTGTTTCAATATAACAGGGTAGCCTTCGGTCTACGCAGCAGTCCTTTCCTGGCACTGCGAACTGTCAAACAGTTAGTAGCTGATGAAGGTTATAAATACCCACTCGCAAAGGAAATTGCATCTCGTGATATTTATATGGATGATGTAGCCAGTTCAGTTATTAACGAAGACCAAGCTGTACAAGCGACTAAACAACTGCTGGATTTGTTCTTGAAAGGTGGATTCCAACTGGCAAAGTGGTCGTCAAATTCTGCAGCTGTTCTGAATGAAATACCGAAAGAACTACATTTGTCCCAAAGTGTCACCTTCGACGATGATACAACGTTGAAGATTTTAGGTCTGCGTTGGTATCCTGGTGAAGATGTATTCAAGTTCCAGGTTAGTCCCGACGATCGACCGTGCAGTAAAAGAAACATTCTTTCATCGGTAACTCGACTATTCGATGTTCTGGGCCTGGTTGCTCCTGTAATCGTGTTCGCTAAGCTTCTAATAAAGGAGTTGTGGCTTTTGAAAATCGATTGGGATGAATTGCCGCCTGATCATATTGTACGCCAATGGCAACAGTTCCAAAGTGAACTACCGCTACTATCTAACATTAGCATTCCCAGACATCTAGGTGTTATTGAAAACTGTTCATTAACTATAGTTGGTTTTTCGGATGCTAGTGAAAAGGCTTATGGTGGAGTGGTTTATGCCTACGTCACCTTTCCTAATGATGAACGAGGTGTCATTAATTTAATTTGCGCTAAATCTAAGATAGCGCCCGTAAAGGTTGTCAGCCTAGCAAGACTGGAATTGTGCGCAGCATTGCTATTGTCACAACTGATAAAAAGGGTGGTTGATACTTACTCAACCAGATACCCAATTGACTCTGTAATGGCCTTTTCCGATTCAACAGTGACACTCTGTTGGATTCATTCGTCGCCTCATCGATGGCAAACTTTTGTGGCCAATCGTGTTACCAAGATCCAAGAGAACCTCTCAAGCGATCATTTTTATCATATTAAGGGAATAGAAAATCCAAGCGACTGCCTGTCTAGGGGCTTAACTCCAGTTCAACTGGTGAACCATCCTCTATGGCTATCAGGCCCTCCATGGATGAAACTCCCGAAAAACGAATGGCCGACTCAGGCGTTTATACCAGACGAAGTCAACGTTCCTGAAGAAAGAACGGTTTCTTTGGTGACTTGTGACAATTCGAACGACAACATAATTTATGATTTGTCTAAACGGTTCTCTTCATGGCTTAGATATGTACGCACAGTTGCCTATATCTTGAAATTTATAAAACGATTACCTAAGGGTCCCATTTGTGCTGATGACTTAACAGCAGCCGAATTAGAAATCGTAAGAGCGCTACAAAGAGTTTATTTCAGTCAACATATTTTAGACATGACCTTGAAAAAAGGGTTTACAAAGGCCTTTGCAAGCCTGAAGCCATTTATTGAAGATGGAATCCTTCGCGTTGGAGGACGTCTCAGTAATTCTAATGAAGATTATAAACATCCTTTGTTATTGCCACGTCGTGATCACATCATTAATCTACTGGTCGATTATTATCATCGACGCCATTTACATGCAGGACCTGAAACTCTAATATCTATTATGCGACATCGATTCTGAATCGTAGCAGCTCGATGTATTATTCGTCATCGCATCCATTTATGCAATTACTGCTTCCGGACCAAGCCAAAGGCTAACTATCCAATGATGGCAGATTTACCAGCATGTAGGGTAAATCAAGTTGAGAAGGCCTTTATACATACTGGTTGTGATTACGCTGGTCCGTTGTATTGTACACCTGTTCGACGAAGAGGCGTGAAGAGTCAAAGGGTTTATTTGTGCTTATTCACATGTCTCACAACACGAGCAATTCATTTAGAACTTGCAACTGACTTAAGTACAGCAAGCTTTATGTCAGCATTTAAACGATTTTTATCTAGACGTGGTCCTGTAAAATATATGTATAGCGATAACGGAACCAACTTCCAGGGAGCCAATACATATTTGCAAGAACTTCACAATTTCCTTGCGAATGAGTATCGAGACGCTTGGGAAAATGAACTATCAGCCAATAAAATAATTTGGCAATTTATTCCCCCTAGTGCTCCGCATTTTGGAGGATGTTGGGAAAGTAATGTCAAATGCGTCAAATCACATTTGTATCGTACTATAGGTAAACAAATCTTATCATTTCAGGAATTAATGACAGTTCTATGTGAAATTGAGGCTTTATTAAATTCTAGGCCGCTATCCGTGTTAAGCTCTGATCCCGCTGAACCTTCCGCATTGACACCAGCTCATTTTCTTAATGTTACTCCTTTGAAATATTTTCCAGCTGCGTCTATTGCGGAGGTAACATCTGATCATCTTTTGCAAAGATGTCAATTATTAGATCGTTTAACGCAATCCTTTTGGAAGAGGTGGCGCGATGAGTATTTGCACACGTTGCAAGCCAGACAAAAATGGAATACTCCTTCTCAGCCTGTTAAGGAAGGAACAGTTGTAGTCATCCTTCAAGATAATGTTATGCCTCTACATTGGCCGTTAGGTCTTATAACTCAACTTTTTCCAGGCAAGGACGGTATTGCCAGAGTTGCTTTGGTTAAAACAAAATCAGGCACTCTTAAAAGGCCTTTGGTCAAATTATGTCCTTTGCCTTCTCAATAATAATTATAATTTCATATTTCTATTAGTAATTAGTTATCTCTTTCAAGTTAAGGAGGCTTCATATGTTTATGTTAATCTAGTTTTCTCTGAGCAATAAGGATGCTATTATGTAGTAAATGATTTATTTTAAATAACTTTTTGAAAGCTATTCCTTTCAAGGCCGGGGGAATGTTTGCGCCACGTATAAATACTTAAACTTCTCCTATGAATTCTGACCTTCTTGTCGGGTTTTCAAAATAAATCGGCAAGGCGATAAAAAGAAAATGTGACACATCATGTCAATGCACGTAAAATAAAAGTCGCTACGAATTGTGTGCAAGAAAATTAAGAAGAAAGTTAAACCTAAAGGATCCCTAATTCAGTCATACAACAATAATAAAGTGCCGCCGAATCAGTGGAGACTCGCATAAGGAGGAAAACGCAGAACCAGTGCATGTAAGTTTTTCCGCATCCCCAGGTAATATGTAAACTTTCTTACCTATGAAATAAAACGATTGATTTAAACTTAAAATTAATGTTTATTTTTGCTTATTTTAGGTTTTCCTGAATGCATTGAAAATCAGCGTCTTCTTTTTTCTTTCTTTCTTTTAGTTTCTTTATCTATTTGACAATCGGAAACGGGAATTACATTAGGTATGCAGGGTTAACGACCAATTTGTAACTACCTTATACGACTTTAACATTTTCAAGAAAAAGGCGTAATCCCATTTTAAAGACTGGCAACACACTTGCAACCCGTCTGGCTTTGCAGGTGTCCATGGACGACGGTAATTGCTTATCATCAGGCATTTTGTCTGCTCCTGTGCTACCTATATTATAAAAAAGCAACTAAAAACCTGTCTAGAGTCAGACCAAGCTAACTCGGCAGCAATTTCAGTAGCACAGACAAGCAAGTGCAAGTGTGATTTTAAACGTCAAACTTCTATTTCACTGTCTGTGTTATCAAAATTGCCGCCGAGTTAACCCTTTTCCAAGCATAGTGCATCTAGCGACCACATACTCGCCAATAGAATTTCAACCTTAGGAATCCGATTTAAGGTTCATATTGGATTGGTCTTTCGGGAAAAGTATAAATTTTAATCTATTTGCATTTGTTTGAAAATCCATGTTGTTTGGTGCGGCCTGGAAAAGGGTTAACTTGGGCTGACTCTGGGATCCTATCTCATCGCATAATAATTGATTGTCATAATGTAATGTTACGCATAAATATTTTTTCGAATAATTTTTCTCCAGCTGAAACAGAAAGTATTTTCGAAAATATTTTGCATAGGTTTTGTAGAATAGGATAGGTTAGGTTAGGTTTGTGTTATAATTTTTCAGAAATTTTAATATTTCCAGCACAATAACAATTATGCGAAATGAGTTTTATGCGTAATATTACATTAGGACAATCAATTATTATGCGACTCAATATGGACCCGCTGACTCTACATTTTTACGTAGTTTGTATTTAATTTCACAGTTAGTTGGGAAAATATTATCAAAGCAAATAAACGTTTGATAGTAACATTTAGTAACATATACACGCGCGATAACTACTTAATTACGCATTACGCATGCTCCTTTGTTTAGCGTAACTAACTTACGATAAAATAACCTTTTATAATAAATATTTTATGGTCTTCGTTGTGGGAAAAATGTTCTTCAAAAAGTGTTCTTTCCCAGGTGCATACCTGACAAATGACTTACCCGATCTTACCTAATCTTTATCGTTATCGTCACGATAAGCGTTAACCGTAGGGAAATTGCGGATTACCTACCGATCTACATCTGGGCATGTTGTGGCAGTGAAAGGGTCAACGGCTCTATAAGTTGTCCGGTCTGCCGGTGGCAGCCGGTTTCGTCGTCGCATACTAGTCGACTGGTCTTGGCAATGGGTTACTTGATCGTCTAGGCCCACTTGCACCATTCCACCAACCCGGGGTTAATCGGTTAAACCTGGAGTTACCATGGTTACCAGTACAATTTGACATTAAGTTAATGGTTTAACTGCTTAACCACGGGTTAGTGGAATGGTGCAAGTGGCACTTATAAGTAGCCTAGTTTGCGGTCCTGGGCGAGTAGCCAACGTGCCAATTGTTCTCTCTCTCTCTCTCTCTATCACTCTTTCACACTAGTGCGACAGTGACAGTTGCGTTTCGTTCGCTATGGAGCGTTGAGGTGCTACCCCACGACAATGACCTTCGATCTGAGAACTTGGCCGTTTTTAATTTCGTTGTAAAGTCAGACCGTAAAAATTCTGCAGCGATTTTGATAGCCCACGCAGTGCAAGTGTCATTTTAAACGTCAAACTTCCATGAAATGATGACGTATACATAACACTTACACTGCGTGGGCTATCAAATCCGCTGCAGACTTTGTTTGGTACGACTACATATGTCGGCCCGGGCCCAGACCCGGGTATGTCCGTCCAAGACCACCGGTGGACGGGCAGCAGCGTCCTTCAAATTCGGTGTATTCGACTGCGATCGCCAACCCGCCTGCCAAGCGTGGCGATTATGGCATTCACCCCCCATAAAAAAGGGGGAGGCCTATGTTCAGCAGTGGACGTCTTATGGCTGAGATGATGATGATGACGATATATGTCGGCGGCCGATCGTAAGATCAGGCATATCGTGAAACGTGAAAATCTTTGATTCGTTCCCTGAGTCAACGGATCGTTATTTCTGGGCAGTTTGCCCTTCGGGCATCTGAAGCAACCTAACGAACCTATCCTACCTATTACATTATATACTCGTATATTGATTTAATGTGACTATCGTGAAAACATTACACAGGAACATTACGATCTGATTCTGATCTGATTGCGATTTCGATCTGGTGATCTTACGATCGGCTGCCGACATAATATAAGAGCTGAGTTTACTGCCCATAATATTTCTTTCATATCCTTGAAGGTGATATAATCTTATCATTAATTTAAATTTGTTTTCCATTTCATCATCACATTGTAAACGGCTGCCGATGTTTGTCATGTGTACAGTCAGCAGCAGAAGTTGCAAAGCAAGAGGTCTTAACCTGTTGGACGCCAATGACCGATATATCCGCACCGCAGGTTCAACGCTAAAGACTGATTAATCCGTCACAGATCACAGAGCAACATAGACCTACGTGCATATCATAGAAGTAGCATCCTATAGAAGTGGTACGCGTGCCTCCGTGAGGGACAAAACATACGCAATGCGACAATATTAAAAACACGTTTTAACAATTCCTGACAATATACCAAAAACAATCTACGTTATTCGGTCGGGTTATTTGTTGCCCGCAATAGCCCATACTAACAAAAAGGTGGGGAACAAACAAAAAGTGAGACTGATAAGGACAAGCAATAGTACCGCTTTCTCTGCTACTCCTACTGAAAGTTCTATAAGTGTATCTCGTTCGGTCATTTGGCCCCTCCCCCATGTCTTCTCTATATTATTGTACCTCTATGGTGCATATACATAAAGATAAATTTCAGTTTTGACACTTCGGTGACGTGGCGTCCGCGTGACAGTTTTTGTGTTTGACACGGCGTCGAAAAGGTTAACAGTAAAGTCGCGTCAAGCTCATTTTGAACACCTCGCCCGCTTAGCAACTTCTGCTGCTGACTGTACACATAATGCCATTCATATAGATAACGGTTTCACGGTGAAGCGTGGTGAGGTAGCAATGATACTAATATTTAACTTGGAGAAACATTTATTATGTGTTGGTTTTGCGTTTTCGAAACTGAAATTAAAACTTACGTAGACTGCCAGGAACTTACAAAAGCTTGTCTAGAACCAATACAATACAATACAAATACTCTTTATTGCACACCTCAATAAAAGAAGACAATACAAAGATCGTTTATTTATTAAAACAGATATTAAATAAGAAAATAAATAAATCATAAATCTAGCCATCATCATCAATCTGAGGTGTGCCAATAAAGAGTATTCTATCTATTCTATCTATCTATCTATCTAGCCCTCAATTAGCCTGTGGCATTGTTCCCAGGACGCTGGCCGCGTTCCCCCTCTGCACAGTGAGGCTGAGTTTTTGTGCAAATAATTTTTAAGAAAAAAAAACCGACTTCTTTGGGGGCCGGTGAAAGATTATAGTAGATAGTACACTATGTAGATAAAAATAAGTTCAAAAACTAAAACCCGACTACTGCAAATCGCGCTCTAAAAAGTATGAAACAAGATAGAATTCTTATCTGAAATTATCAAGCAGGAAATATTATAACTGTAAAAAATGGTAACAGTTATAATATTTCCTGCTTGATAATTTCAGATAAGAATTCTATCTTGTTTCATACTTTTTAGAGCGCGATTTGCAGTAGTCGGGTTTTAGTTTTTGAACTTATTTTTTATTTAATTAATTTTGGGGTCATGATTTCGTTACTAACTTTTTGAAGTCACTTTATATTACTTTTGCGAGGGCGTCCTCATTACAGAAATGCACGCAGTAGTATGAGGGTGCCGAAGGCGCCCGGCTTTGGAACGCGTACGTCGGGCTACGCCCGACCTTTTTAGTATGAGGGCGCCGAAGGCGCCCGACTTTGGAACGCGTACGTCGGGCTACGCCTGACACTTTCATTATGAGGGCGCCGAAGGCACCCGGCTTCGGAACGCGTACGTCGGGCTACGCCCGACTCTTTTAGTATGAGGGCGCCGAAGGCACTCGGCTTCGGAACGCGTACGTCGGCCTACGCCCGACTCTTTTAGTATGAGGGCGCCGAAGGCGCCCGACTTTGGAACGCGTACGTCAGGCTCCGCCCGACACTTATAGTATGAGGCGGCATTGGAACGCGTACGTCGGGCTACGCCCGACACTTTTAGTATGAGGGCGCCTCGAAATTCGTAATCACCAGACGTGTACCATGCGTCGTTGAAGAGTTCTGTTCTGGTCATCATCAGCAGTTCCACTTCATCAAATGCGACAGTTTTTAATATAAATGCTTGATTTTATGATGAAAATACAGAAAATTCTATACGTATGCCTTTAAGATTTGAGGAGTTCCCTCGATTCCTTATGGATCCCATCATCAGAACTCGAGCTTGACAAAAGTGTGGCTTAAAAACTTAACTTGCTTAACGAACATAACGAAGAGGAAAAATCGCCAAACGTGAACTATGCGTCGTTGAAGAGTTCTGTTCTGATCATCATCAGCAGTTCCACTTCATCAAATGCGACAGTTTTTAATGAAAATACTTGATTTTCTGATGTAAATACAAAAATCTCTATACGCATGCCTTTAAGATTTGAGGAGTTCCCTTGATTCCTCATGGATCCCATCATCAGAACTCGAGCTTGACAAAAGTGTGGCTTAAAAAGTTAACTTGCTTAACGAACATAACGAAGAGGAAAAATCGCCAAAGGTGAACTATGCGTCGTTGAAGAGTTCTGTTCTGATCATCATCAGCAGTTCCACTTCATCAAATGCGACAGTTTTTTAATGAAAATGCTTGATTTTCTGATGTAAATACAAAAATCTCTATACGCATGCCTTTAAGATTTGAGAAGTTCCCTTGATTCCTCATGGATCCCATCATCAGAACTCGAGCTTAACAAAAATGTGGCTTAAAAACTTAACTTGCTTAACAAACATAACGAAGAGGACAAATCGCCAACCGTGAACTATGCGTCGTTGAAGAGTTCCGTTCTGATCATCATCAGCAGTTCCACTTCATCTAATGCGACAGTTTTTAATGAAAATGCTTGATTTTCTGATGAAATTACAAAAATTTCTATAAGGTAAAGGGCCCCTGTTTCGGCAGGTTAAGGCTCTTGAGAGTGAGTTGAGAGTTTGTGTATTTTTTTTAATATTACTAAGCATATCAATACCTTGAAAGCTTTTGAATATGTTATATTAGTTCTTTGTTAATAATTTAATGTATAAACTGTAGGGTTTTAGTTGACACTTTTTTTATATGAATTTTTTCGTGAACCTCTTTTTTGGCTCCCATTTCGTGATACAAATTTAGGTCAGCTCCTAAATTCGTGAATTCGTGTCCCCTGTTTCGGCATAAAGTTTTCTTAGAGTAATTGGTGATAAATTGATAATTTGCTGATAATCATTTTAAATATTTAACGATCTTACCTACTTACGAATAATTGTAAGGTCAAATTAAAAATAATAATAAAAAAAATTTTAAATTGAGAGCTAGCTTAAAGTTTTTTGTACTCGTCGACTTTAATGGTTGAATTAAGACTTAGGTAAACCATATGGGTACTTTAATACTTTATTAAAAGTCAAACTATTTAATTTAAAAAAAAAAAAAAAAAATTAAAAAAAATAAAAAATAACTAAAAATTCCTAATAATTATTTACAAAAAATAATTTACTATCTTATACGTTAAAAATAAGCATACACAAAAATAAATCAAATTTCAATAATAAATAAAATTGTGCTAGTAGTTAATATGAGAATATACGTGGAACATACCTTAAAAAATTTTACTCGGGTCACATTCAAACTCGTTTTATGAGAATTCTAGTGAAAAAAACATATACCGAATTTCGCTCATACGAAACTTCATGAAATACATTAATTGTTTTCTTATTTATTTTTTTAATTATCTTTGTTGTTATATTTAAAAACAAGCACTCAAAATGTATCTAGAAAATCCTTGATTCGTTAGTGGCACGAAATAGGAGACACACGTAAGATAAAATGACCGCTATTTCGTGAGTCGATTTATTGCAATTTTAAGTTATTTCTATGCATATATTCAATCTTTTTTCTTATCAAATCAATTACTAAGGAACCCACAGAAACACTCCCAAAAACTTTTATTCGAATGGGTTTAGCTTTTCCTTCCTATAAGCTTAACAAGTGAGAGCGCGCACCTTACGTCTAAAAAAAGTGCACGCATACAACACAGCTATTCGCGGCCGTCTAACAGTTTCGACCGTCGTATTACTCTTAATTTAATCACTAAAATATTGGTTATCATTTTATTGAAGAGATTAAATAATACAGATTTTTTTCATATGTATAATTTGAATAAAAGATATTTGAATTCCTTATTATTTGCGCCAGAAAAAAAACTAACGAAATAACGTACTAACACGAACTTGGGGCCGTTTACCTTACGCATGCTTTTAAAATTTGAGGAGTTCCCTCGATTTCTCATGGATCCCATCATGAGAACTCAAGCTTGACAAAAATGTGGCTTAAAAACTTAACTTGCTTAACAAACATAAAGAAGAGGAGAAATCGCCAAAGGTGAACTATGCGTCGTTGAAGAGTTCCGTTCTGACCATCATCAGCAGTTCCACTTCATCAAGTGTCACGTTTTTGAATGTATATGCTTGATTTGTTGATAAAAACACAAAAATCACGATATGTATGCCTTTAAGATTTGAAGAGTTCCCTCGATTCCTCATGGATCCCATCATAAGAACTGGATTTTGACAAAAACGGGACCAATCTGTATGCATATACATACAAACAAAAAAAGAATTTTCAAAATCGGTCCAGTAATGACGGAGATATGGAGTAACAAACATAAAAAATAAAAAAAATAAAAATAAAAATAAAAAAAATAAAAAAAAACATACAACCGAATTGATAACCTCCTCCTTTGGGTTTTGGAAGTCGGTTAAAAAAGGGGCAGCTCGTAGGTCGCCAGACACCCAGACTAGTTTGAAAAGAAAACAGAAATACAAGCAGACGTAAACAACAGGCGGTCTTATCGCTAAAAAGCGATCTCTTCCAGACAACCTTTGGGTAAACCACCAACCAGAGATGAGTTCCAGAAAACTTCATGTTTTTTAGGGTTCCGTACCTCAAAAGGAAAAAACGGAACCCTTATAGGATCACTCGTGCGTCTGTCTGACCGTCCGTCTGTCACAGCCAATTTGCTCCGAAACTACTGGACCAATTAGGTTGAAATTTGGTACACATATATAAGTCTGTGACCCAAAGACGGATATGTAACGTCAACAAATGAATTTTAAACATAAGGGCTACTTTTAGGGGGTTAAAGATAAAATTTAAAAACCTAGTTTTGCAAACTATATCGTGTTACATATCAAACGAAAGAGCTCATTGTGAGAATCTCAAATATTTTTTTTTTATAAATTTATGACAAAAAGTTTAGAAGTTATTCAAGAAAATAGACAAAAAATGACCATTCCCCCCCCTCTATCTCCGAAACTACAGGGTCTAAAATTCGGAAAAAATACACAAAATAGTCCTTTACCTAAAGATGACAGGAAAACCTATTAGAAATCTGCAGTCAAGCGTGAGTCGGATTTAAGAACAAAAATGCGGTTTAGGTTTTTTAGGGACACAGCCGCAATGGTTTAAGTGAAACGTGATGTAGACAGCTATTGCGAAGGCCCTAGGCCGATATCCGCATAAGGCCGAAGGCCCGAAGCGTCCCGAAGAAGCGTGCTTTTAGCTTCAAGCGTGAGTCGGAATGACGACAAGAAATGCGACTATAGGCTGTATCTGGCACACAGCCGCATTGGTACTTGTAGTACTGATTGATTAGGCTACTATTGTTACGTGTTTTAAAAAAAGCATTATACACGGTGGCCAAAAAATTAATTAAGTGTATTCCCGTTGCCAATGTGCAACTCGGAAATCGCGAGGAAAAATTTGGCTGTTTCATACACTTTGGCTGGTCTGTTTTCTATGGGAGGATCAGTGTTGGGCAAAAAGTAATTGAATTACTAATTAACAATTGCAATTACAAAATGTAATTCCAACAAATAATTTCCATTACATGTGGAAAGTAATTAAAATTTTAATTACTAATTACAATTGCAAAATGTAATTAGTAATTAAATTATTAATTACATTTTGTAATTAAAATTTGTAATTTAATTACTTTTTTGAATTACAGTTACTTTTATAGAATGCAAGTTTTTGATCATCTTTATTTCCAAAATCAGATGAACATTTTGAATGGTTTTAAATTTGACTAAGCAACATTGTCAATGTTAACTTTGGTTGGACTGTAGCAAAGGGAGGGCTGGGACTTAGAATTTTTTTCTGATTAAGTGGTGTCATTAATAATTAAGATACTATTTTTAAATGATTGTAATGTGTAGATCACGTCAAAATAAGCATCTTTTACTGAAAAAACTTTTCTCTAAAATAAAAAATGGCTGAGTTAGACGCCTCCAAAGATTGATGTTTTTAAAGGGAGCTGGGACTTAGAAAATTTTCATCGCGAGTGGTGTCATTAAATAAATAATAAATAAATAAATAAATAAATATTATAGGACATTCTTACACATATTGACTAAGTCCTACAGTAAGCTCAAGAAGGCTTGTGTTGTGGGTACTCAGACAACGATATACATTATGACATATATTTTAAATGATTGTAACGTATAGAACACGTTAAAATAGGCTACTTTTACTTGAAAAACTTTTTTCTAAAATTGAAAATAGCGGACTGTAACAAAGGGGGGCCGTTTCTGGGACTTGGAATTTTTTTTGAGAAAATGAAAAAAACAGGGGTTTTAAAACAGTTCTTAATAAAGTTTTAGAAAAAAGTTTTTCAAGTAAAAGTAGCTTATTTTGACGTGTTCCATAAGTTACAATCATTTAAAATATATGTCATAATGACACTACTCGCGATGAAAATTTTCTAAGTCCCAGCTCCCTTTAAAAACATCATTCTTTGGAGGCGTCTAACTCAGCCATTTTTTATTTTAGAGAAAAGTTTTTTCAGTAAAAGATGCTTATTTTGACGTGATCTACACATTACAATCATTTAAAAATAGTGTCATAATGACACCACTTTGTCAAAAAAAATTCTAAGTCCCAGCCCCCCTTTGCTACAGTCCAACCCGAAAGGCACCTTAGGTTGGCGCTTACGTCATTATTAGCGGCGCCCCAATACTAATGCGGTGCTACGCGACGTAAGCGCCGACCGCCATATTCAACGTGGTTTGTCACATAGTACCCTGTAAAGGTATGATTCCAGGGACAAAAAATATGTTATAACGTTATCCAGCGTATAATGGAATTCATAAAAGTTTTTCTTTATAATTACTCCAAGTAAATTTGTTCATATTTGCATATTATTAAAAAGGTAAATGAAAAGTAATTGAGTAATTTAATTACTAATTAATGTAATTACAATTGCAAATTACACAGAAAATTTAATTACATGTAATTAAATTTTATGTAATTCAATTACATTGTAATTCAATTACATGTAATTCAATTAGTAATTAAATTACACGAGTAATTAATTACGCCCAACACTGGGGAGGATACACTTTTTTTTTCGCTATTTCGGGGTTGGTCTCATAGTAAAAGTTGTAAAGCTCAGTATAATCCTAAAACCGCCCCGGCTACGGGAATGTACTTATTTTTTGGCCATCCTGTAGGTATTATCTCTCTTCGACCCGTCGGACGCTCTGAGCTATAGCTCCTAGGCGGAGCTCGGTCTTCAGTCTTCGCATTTGGACACTTGTACTTTGTACAGTCAGCAGCAGATATACCTGAGCGGGCAAGGTGTCCAAGAAAACATATACACTTCAATCGTCACAAAAATAAGGACATCTAAGATGTCATTTTCACGTAAGCTTTCAGTTCGTCACAAATACCTTAACTTCTGAGTTTTTCTTTAACACATACACCCTTATTTAATCACAATGACAATAACGGTTAAAAAGTCAGTGGTAACTAAGCAATCAAATTCAAGCTGCTGTCATTAATACCTACACGCACTGTCAATCACGTACGTCAGCAGCCAGGGTGCCACCAGTTGCTAAGCAGTTGTTATTTCAATGGTAACTAAGCATCAACATTTTATCTGTTTAACTTTAAAATAAATACTGTAGCACTACGAATTGACACCTCCTTTCTTAAAGAAGTATTTTATCGTTAAGTGTCAAACTTATACAATAAATAAGTAGGTTCTACTAGAATGATCGTTTTTTTTTTATTTTAACTGTCATATGCGGCTGTTCTTCCAAACCGTTGATCATATTATATACCATATACCGGGTGTGGCCTGTAACACAAGCAAATAATTAAAACATAGATTGTAGTCCTCAAACGGTGACACTTTTGTTCAACAACTTTAAAAAAATACGAAGTATTTAGACTTCCTATTTTTCATACTAAATAAATATTATCTTCAATGGACGCCATCGCCATGCCTTATCATTTGTGATTGACGTTGCTTGTCATGCCTTAAACATAACAAAATTCGCAATACATTGCGTCTTTGAATAAACTTTAAAGTGTATTAAAAATCAAACCACAAGTTATTTTTAAAAGATGCTGAACAAATGTTGATCAGTATGAGGAGTACAGTCTACAGTTACATTTTTTGTTCGTATTACAGGCCACACCCGGTATATAATATATATAATATGTTAATATATTTATTTAGCCCACTTATTGTAGTAAAATATACTATACAGGGTGGCCCATTTAGATCGGCCAGTATGGGAAAATCTGATACTATAAGATATACACCGATCTCTTCTTAGGAATCATGTCATCGATTTTAGTAACACGAAAAACTGCATTCATACATTAAAAAAAATGTGTACTCAGCTCGGGAATCGAACCCCGAACGTTTTGAAAAATAAAACTAAGACTATTTCTATTTAGATATCGATTGTGTAGGTCTTAAGCAATAAATGTTACTATGAAACATGATGTCTGAAATTAATAAAATGCATTGTTTTCATATCCTTTAATTTAATTTAGTCAGTTTTCGAAGAGACCAGCATTTTTAGGGTTCCGTACCCAAAGGGTAAAACGGGACCCTATTACTAAGACTCTGCTGTCCGTCCGTCTGTCCATCCATCCGTCCGTCCGTCCGTCTGTGACCAGGCTGTATCTCAGGAACCGTGATAGCTAGACAGTTAAAAATTTTCACGAATGATGTATTTCTGTTGCCGCTATTATAAGTAACAAGAAATACTAAAAACAGAATAAAATAAAGATTTAAGTGGGGCTCCCATACAACAAACATGATTTTTGAGTAGTAAATATCAAATGGCATTCCGCACAGGAGTAAACTAAGTAACGCCCACTGCGGGTTCAAACCTACAACGTCCTGATAGAAAGTCGTACATACGCTACATGTGACATTATCTTCAAAAATTATATAAACTAATGCGAAATTAACATAAAACCAGAAGACACAAATTAATAATAGAAATTAAACCCAAAAAGAAAAAACAAAAAGCTGTAATCTCTAGGTGCGTACGACTGAGATTTGAACCCGCGGTCTCTGCTTTGAAAAGCAAACGCCTGTTACTGAGACCACGACGTGCCTTGACAATTGGTTCTAAATTCGGCTTCAGTTAGCTTTTGCTATGTGTCATTCGTCTTGACGATTCTGTTAAAAGAAATAGTTTGCAGTAAGTTGACCGAGAGGCTCCTGTCAAATGGTTGAAGGGCAAAACGTGAGATAGATGTATGTGATGACAAGACTGTACTGCTTTCGATGATTGTCAAAAAGCTTTATCTGAAATTAGCATGGCTATCTTTTATTCAATATTCGACCATACTTGTATGCTTTAAAGTCTATTTTTCCATATTGTTCAGATATATTTGACACGTTGACCGCTTAGATACCATTGGTTTTTTGACAGCTAAGGTATCAATGACTTGTTGTAAGTGTAAAAATTAATGAATAGCGACTGTTAACATATTTGTGACACGTTGAGCGCTCACAAGTAAATACTACCATGACAGTCAACAACTTTTTGACAGTTTAAACGTTTATCTCTCTTTGAGCACCTGGAGTGTATAGCGACTTCTGCTGCTGACTGTACTACTGTTCGGCATTTAATTTTCCTGTCTAAGCTACTTTAAATCTTCTCGGGGCAGAGGTGTACGGTTGGAGCCGGTAAAGGTTTATTTGATGTTCATAAGCGCATTGTAATATGCCTACTTGAATAAACTATTTTTATATCTTTTCATCTTTATCTTTTTACTTTGCATAGTTGCAGAGATATAAGCCACCACGCCAGAAAACTTCATGTTACATCTGGTTTTTGATTGAGTCATTCGGGTTATTCAAGACGTTTCACTCACGTCACGTTTCATATACTTACAAAAAAAAAAGTTGAAAATTGTGTGATGTACGGAACCCTTGAAACGCGAGTCCGAACTCGCACTTGACCAGTTTTTTGAAATAAAAAATTAACGTTATGTTGAGAGGGTGAGTTTTTAAGACAATTGGGGTGAATAGGTACCGTGAATGTTATCCTAAAATGTGTTACTAGTATTACTATTCTCTTTATTAAATTTTCTTCTTAAGTTAGTTTGTTTATAACATGAATATAAAAGTAAAATACAAAAGCACATAAAAAACAATAAAAAAAATGTATTTACACGTTATAAAAAACCTAACCTAGGGTGCCGCCGGTGGCATGACGTTTTGTCTGGGCATGGGTTCATCTCTCAAAGCAGTTAAAAACTTGTTTCCTAACGTCATACAGAAATGCATCATAATCATTATTTATGACGTCCGTGATAATGATAACACGTAACTTTACCTCTTTATCTAATACAATTATTAAACAATTAACTGTCGTTAAAATATTAGGTATTTTATTACGTATATTTTCCGTCAACTCCCATTATGTAAGTCCGCGTAGTAAAAATCGGCCAAGTGTGAGTCGGACTTGCCACCCGAGGGTTCCGTACAAATGTAACATCACTCTTCCATATTAGTTCGACAGTGACAGTTGCGTTTCGCCAGGCGTGGCTCACTCCGCGATTTCGTCGCTTTGCTACAGGTAGCTAAAAGTACATCCGCTCGACCCCAATTTTTGGGTTTGCCATAAGCCGCGCGTGGCGCTGTCGCCACCTAGCGGCCATATCTGTGCTGATCGTGACAGACGCGTTTTGTTAGAGAGTGAGTCTTCTGTACCTAGTACTATTATTTATTCTGTGGTTTCGCTCGCTACGGAGCGTAAACGATTGGCATATTGGCTACGCATACAGGGATCTAAATAAAAAAATCCGGAGAATGCAGAACCTTCTCTTATGAAATTTCGAGTTCAGGTAAAAACTATGAATTACTTCATAGCACAGTTAAGGAATTCATAATCATAACTCTATTGTGTTGAAAATATTCAGTTACTCATTCGTTTGTATAATTTTTACAAGAATGTGCGGTTTCTTACAGCAATATTTTAATCTTAAACTATCTCCGTACTGTGTGTTTTTTCTAGAAATATCTTTGCTTTGCACAACTGTGGAATAAACGTCACCCGCGATATTTCCGGGCCGATATACTTAAGTGCCTTTCAAGGATGAGTCACGCTAGACCGGGTCGGGGCAGGGCCGGAGCTTCCGGCGCTTCGTTGGCTATGGAAAGCACCACGTGATCACCGATCAGTCGTCATAGAAAACAGAGTTAGACCAAGAAAAGTCTGCAGCGATTATGATAGCCCACGCAATGCAAGTGTCATACGTAATTTCATAGATGTTTGACGTTTAAAATAACACTTGCATTGCGTGGGCTATCAAAATCACTGCAGACTTTTCTTGGTCTAACTCTAACCTCGGCTCGGGCCCGGCCCGTTCTACCGTGAATCATCCTTAAACCTTCAGCAAAAGGGCGAATGATCTTACAAAGTTTGAAGACCTTTTCATTGAGCAAAATAAATATATGAAATTTCAATTTGAGTAAAAAAAGGACAGTTCAAATTGTTTTTCTTTTTTAAGCTGTATCTTTTACTGAGATATGCCAATAAAGAGTACCTATACAACAAAATAAACATTTTTGGCACAAATCACGACGTAACGGCGTGATTTATATTTATTTTATTACTATTTGGGGCTGGTCAATGACTCTTCATATTAATATTCAAGTGAAACGTAGTTTACACTGTCTATGGCTGCTAAATGCGATCGACGTAAGAAAACCGGCTGCCAACTCAAAGGTTAAAGAAGCAATATCAATGCATGACAAGAATTTATTATATTATAGTATTTATAGTGATGCTACAAGCACCTTAAATTACAATAAATTTAATAATATGCGTAGGTGCGTCATAAATAAGTAAAAAAAAATTGGACACAATTTTCAGATCGACATAGCCCTTAGAACATTTAATAACTGGAGTCGTCTTTAAGAGCTTACCCTACTGTCGAAAAACCTGCACAAGTGTACAATCTTTTGTATGGACTGACATGGCTATTTGTACGTTGTACGTTACGTACAAATCATGTAAAATAGCAATACATTTGTCCCCTCCCCTGTAAAGAAAATGACAGCCATGAACTCGGAGTAATTAATTGTTAACAATGGAGCCGCCATTAACAGGCGTTCCCCTCTGTCGAAAATAGGCGGCCAATGGTCAACCACATGTCAACCATATGTATGGACTGACGTTTATCTGACATGACGTACCTATACATTTGATGTGCCCCTCCCCCGCAAAAAACGGCAGACTATTTTGTACCGAAAATTTTAGACATGGCGTCTCCATTGGTTATATCCTCTAAGGCCATGAATGACGTCTCCAGATACTACATGCTCTAAGTAAGCAACACAAACGACGCTTGAAATAAGTATAAACGTTTCATGAATGTATTGTTCTAGACCTAATCAATATAATTATGTTTTTTTCTCACGGTTCCAAATAATACTTGCGTGCAGTTGATTAATTATAAACATAGTAGGTATACTTAAGTAGTTGACCTAATATTATATACCACTTCATATTTCAGCAATGCTTACGCTACTGCAACTAGGTGAGTATTATATTCTTTGAACTAGGGTTTCTGGTTTCTCGACCTTTTTAATTTCTCGAGGCACGGGAATTCTCGACCAAGAATTCTCGAGTTTCTCGAGTACCTTGAGAAATTTTGAAAGCTCCAAAAAACACCATGTTATTTAAATTTTTTTTTGCTTTTTTACAAATCAGACTTAGGAATCGTAGCTGAGATGAATAATCAAACATATGGTACATTTTTAGTCACCATAAATTGCACTTAATAATCAATAATACAACAACAAAAAGATATAGGTGCAGGCATGCGCACCGGCGATGTGTTATGCTATAGTGTATTTCTTTAGGTATTCAACAAAATGTAAACAAACCACATTATGGTATTTTATCAGGCAGCAATATTCAAGTCAATAAATTTCACTCGATGTGACAAAACTTACAGAAGTTTTACTACGTAATATTAATTACTCGTACTTACTCGACGTAACAATAAAGCTGCTATCATCACTGACAGGACTATTGTAGCCAATAAGCCTGACATCGTGATAATAGATCGATCGCAACGTCGGGCCGTGCTCGTTGACATCACCATCCCCCATGATGAGAATCTCGTGAAAGCCGAGAAGGACAAGTCCAGTAAGTACCTAGACTTGGCTCACGAGATAACCGCTATGTGGGATGTTGATTCGACGATCATTGTCCCGATAGTCGTTTCAGTGAACGGTCTAATAGCGAAGAGTCTCGACCGACATCTTGAGAGACTCTCGCTAGGTGGTTGGATCAAGGGTCAGATGCAGACAGATAGGGTTGCCAGATGGTCGGGATTTGGCGGGATTCTCCCGATTTTTAGCATGTGTTCCCGATTCCCGACAAAGTGTAAACTGTCCCGAAAAACAGCTTCACGTTATAAAACAATACTTTCAAGTTCCGAACTGCCGTCGAGCGAGCGAGCTGACGTAGTACCAATAATGTAAAATCACGTTGTTTTTAATACAATTACTTTAATTTGAATGTATTTTTTTCCCGACTGAAGTCCTAAAATCCCGAAAAAATTATATTGTTTCCCGATAATAGCGCCTTTCGATCTGGCAACCCTAGATGCAGATGATTCGGTTAAATTATGTTCTAATGTATGGGCAAGAAAAACTAATTATAGCCAGCATTCTATTAATGTAGAATGATACCTTTGGGTATGGTGCTTTACGTACACTAGCGTCCCTCCCCCTCCCCCTGACGCAACCCCCCCTTTTAGCATGAAATATGCCCCGGTTTACGGTTTTTTTTTATTTTTGAGAAAAGTATTAGAGTTAGGAAATAAGTGTCAAGGTAAGAAATAATCCTTAATAAATTTTAAACAAAAAAGGTTATATACAACTTTTTAGTAAGACTCACCATATTCATGTATTAACTTGTTGAAGTTCATTATAAGTTAGTACGTGATAGTACTGAAAAAAATCTTATACGGAAAATAAGCTTGCAAGGTTATTGTCCTGTATGATTTCTTTTAGTACTATCACGTACTATGTTATATTGATCTTCTGCAAGTTTTTCAACGGTTAAATTTTGTCGAGGTTCATCTAGCCATAACATGAATATGGTGCGTCGTATCAAAAAATGAATATAACCTTTTTTGTTTAGAATTTAATAGGGAACATTTCTTTCACTGACACTTTTTTCCTATATTGTATACTTTCCCCAAAAAATAAAAAAAACTCCCAACCGGGACATATTTATGCTAAAAGGGGGGGGGGTTGCGTCAGGGGGAGGGGACGGGACGCTAGCCTGCGTAAAGCACCATACCCAAAGGTATCATACTACATTCATAGAATGCTGGCTATAATTAGTTTTTCAAAAAACACAATTTGACCGAATCAAGAAGGCGGTGATCTTGGACACGGCGCGGATAGTCCGCCGGTTCCTCTCTCTGCGGCCCTGACCACCGGCAGCTTGGGCCCTGCCCCGCTGCTGGCGGCACCCTAGGTTAGGTTTTTTATAATGTGTTTATACTTATTTTTTGTTGTTTTTTATGTGTTTTTGTATTTTACTTTTATATTCATGTTATAAATGACCTAGCCTAAGAAGAAAAATAAATAAATGAAAAGCTGCTAAAATTGTAATGTTTTGCTAATAGGAATATATCGGGATGATTTGATTCATCAATAGTAATTTAGTTTTGTAATATTTGTTATTACAATTATTACATGGTCGTATAATTCGTTACATTTTTTTAAAGCGTTTTTCAATAAATAGACACTACATGAAATATCAAGAATCATGATAGTTCAAAAGTTTCAAAACATGAAAATCGGTTAAAGCTAGAACGATAGGGGACGAATCAAGATAGTTTTTATTTGGTTGGTAATAAATGTTTCAAGTAGGTTCCTACTTGAAAATGTAAAAAAAAACATTGTTCGTATTTATTTAACTAATATCTAAAGAAATACATTATAAACACATCATGTGTGTTTTTACTTATCACAAGAGATTTATTTCTCGAGTTCTCGAGGCATTGAATATTTTTTTCCCGTCTCGACTTAGGACTATTTTCTCGAGATTTCTCGCCTCGGGAATTCTCGAGCAGAAACCCTAACTGCAACGCTT
The DNA here is from genome assembly GCF_963556715.1 of Cydia fagiglandana. NCBI lineage: Eukaryota > Metazoa > Arthropoda > Insecta > Lepidoptera > Tortricidae > Cydia > Cydia fagiglandana. The sequence goes on along the minus strand of NC_085951.1, from coordinate 14,177,845 downwards.
ACCAAGGTGAGTTGCTACAATACGAGTAGTAGATATTTGCAATTATCCCAATAAACCCAAATTACTTTGAATTGTTTCTCAACGTTTGTGAATAAGGTGATGGTACTGGTGCTCAACGCGGTTCCAGTACATGTCATCTTGAAACTTAAGTCATTGTGAATAGAGGTGACAGCAGGGTGTCATCCATTGGATTGGGCATTAGCATGTCGAGCACTAGTACCACCACCTTACTGTGTTTCTTGCTTGTAATACACTAGCGAACCGCCCCAGCTTTGCACGGGTAAACGTTGATAAATTATACACTTAAACCTTCCTTAAGAATCTCTCTATTGATAGGTGAAAACCGCATGAAAATTTGTTTAGTAGTTTTTGAGTTTATCGCGATCATACGAACAGAGACGCTGCGGGGGACTTTGTTTTATAAGATGTATAGGTTTTTGCTTCTATGCCTTGCCTAAGCGTTGTTTTTTTACAAGCTTTTATTTACTTTCACCTGACCGTTGTCTGTCTGTCTGTCTGTAATCAAATCTTGCAAGTTAAATTTGATCCACATCCCGGTTTCCGATTGAGCTGAAATTTTGCATGCGTGTATATAAATCGGATGTCAATGCAATATTTATTATGGTACTTACCATCGAGCTGATCTAATGATGGAGACAGGAGGTGGCCATAGGAACTCTGTGATGAAACAATAACGCAACCTAATTGTTTTAGGGGTTTTTAGAATAATCTCGATGAGAATTAATTGTCTGTCGTAAGAAAAGTACAGTCAGCGATAAAAGCTTGTACCAAAAATGAAATTTTTGCCAAAAACTTATTTATTAGTAACGTATCATTTTAGCTGCTAGTTTGCCTTGCTACTTTTATTTTCCTGTGTTAATTAAAAGCATTATTCAGGTGTTTAATTAAAACCAGATATACGTGTCGGTTGTTTTATTCTGTACTAAAATTAATTGACTAAAATTCACAAACCAAACTTAACCAAGCGCATTTGTACAAACTGCGTTTTGCTTTCATACATACGATGGGACATTAACAGCATTTTTATTAAAATATCTTTCTCGAATACTTTTAAATAAGATACTTTATCCTGATATAATGAACTAGAAAATTATAACGAAATTATTTACCTACAACAATTACAAAAGTACTATGTAACATGGCAAACCTGCATGTACAGTCACCGCGCACACTGGCCGGTTGTAAATAAAAAAACTAAGGGTATCGCCGTCTTTTGTTTTTCTTCGTAAAATTTTCCTTTGGAAATGTTGTCAGATATGGCACAATTCTGTAATTATTATTTTAATGCGACTGTATGATTATAATTAGTGATAAAGTTTAATACTAGGGCTGCCACTAATGCAGGTAAAGTTTGTATAATTGTATATATAGCATTAAGTTTAGGTTTATGTTGAAATTAAACCTAATCCAAGTCTTATTTGTACGTAATGCACGTCACTGGTTCTTGTAACGGAATAAGGCTTGGGTTAGGTTTCGACTACAAGTCTAAGAACGTACGATTGTTCCAGCCCTTTCTTCTACTTTTAAATTGAAGAGCTACTACTGTTGCTGCTTATTATTTGAATAATTGCTGCTGAAGCTTTCCTCTCTGTGGACCTTGCTGCGTGGAGCCTACATTGCTAAAGCTGATTCCTGCACCCGCAGCCACAGTTGATCGTACGGTTCGACTAAGAATGCATGGGATTCAACAACGTTAAGGCCAGTGACGATATTTATTTGGTTTAGGTTCAAGTACTGACAGAAATTAGTTTATTTTATTGTACATATTTTCATATTATATTGTTTACTGTAAAGAACCTGGTTTTCTTTTACCGCACTAGCTAGCCGGTTACAACTAATCAAACTAAATCTAGGCTCCCTTGATAAGGGGTCATCCATTAATTACGTCACACGAATTTCTAGGTTTTTTGACCCCTCCCCCCCTCCTTGTCACACTTGGTCACATTTGGCAAACCCCTCCCCCTTAGTGTGACGTCACATTTTTTCTACAAAATCGCCAAATCGAATTAAGTAAGTACCTAAGTATTATTAATATTTTATCAAAATATTTTTGACGATATAAACATTAGTAATTTTATAATCCAAAACTGCTTAGGAAAGATTAAACCCAGAAAAACGATTATCGTTTTAAAAACTTGTTAATTAAATGTACAGCGAATAAAATAATTTAAATAAATTTTCGGTTACTCATGACGTTAAAGTGACGTCACAAAGTTTGTGTCTTCCCCCTCCCCCATGTCACAATATGTCACATTTTCTTGACCCCCTCCCTCCCCCTAAACGTGTGATGTAATTAATGGATGACCCCTAATACTCGTAGTTAGTAAATGAATACCTTGTATTTTTATGTCCCGTCCCAGGAATTTAGAAGGAATCAAAAGATACGAGGCGTCGCGAGAAAATTGCAACGGAACATATGTCTCAATTACTCTGAAAATATACTGCAGCTTAAAATTTTGCGTTAGTCTCCTTTTAATTTTGAGTAGTGTGATAGAGTCTAGTACCATATAGACAGTGATCATTACAAAAACAGTCAAAAATTTAGTTGCTGTCAATGTCCCATACTCTGTCGTATTATGAAGCAAGAAATGTGAAATTAATTTATATCTGGACCCAGTGATTTTCTCATTTTATTTAATACCGTAACATATTTGTAACATTTGTGTTTACATTTAGCGAAAATTTACGTCCAGCTACAAATTTAAACACATCATTGACATTCTGTAAACAGTAAAAAGTGATAACAAATCAATATTAAAGACAATTGGAATTTGTATATATATAGGTTAATAAAAGTAAATCCCCGTAGGTACATCATATTTCAATAAAAAATGTGTTAAATAAACTATTTTTCAGCTGTATTTTTTATTCATTCGCGCGACTAGTTTTAGAGAGCCTAGGTCTCCATTTTCAATCACTAAAAATCATAGACTTAAAAACACTAATTTTAAAGTGAAAAATATAATCTCTAAAATTGTGAAGTAAAGGACAAGTCTGGTTCACTATAGTTCGTTTTTTTTAGCATTAGAAAGAACTCCACAGAAGCAAGCGTGCAGTTTTTATCAGGCTCTTTAATTGTTAATAATTATTGAATTATCTAATGAAGCATGGTCAATACATATAATTTACTTCAAATTATTACCGCTAATAGTGCCGGATTTGGAACCACAAGCTTACTTCTGCGAAGTTCTTTCGAATGCTAAAAAAAACGGACTGTATGTTGCATAATATGAATACTATACAGTATGTATCAGAACGAAAGGTAAAGAAAGAGACCCATTAGTGTTTAGGTCATACTGAGCAACATTTACTATGGGACCAACGCCGAAAACGCAGAAAAAAATTGGATGTTTCATACTACATTTGGCTGGTGATGTTGAAATTTCCTATGGGAGAGACAATTTTTTTTCGCGATTTCGGGGTTGGTCCCATAGTAAAAATTGCTCAGTATGACCTAAACATTAATGGGCCTCTTTCTTTGCCTTTCGTTCTGATACATACTGTATTTTCTTCAACTGACTTCTACATTTATATCTAAAAAATAACTTATTATCCGAGTGTACAAAACCCCATAACACATCCCAATTGTCTTTAAATATTGCCCCCGTACACGTTGCGACCATGTCGAATGCAAAGCCTAATTTCACTTCGACGATCTAGATTCTAGACCAAATAGTCACAATGCGCAATGCAAAAAGTAATTCTTTAGGTATTTTAATTATGAATTTATCAGATTTCCGCGCGAATTACCTAAATACTGTCTATTATATTGGTAGGTACTCGCGGTCTGTTCTGCAAGAGCACTAAAAATTTATCTTAGCATCCTAAGACCCCGCGTACTTTTTGTACATATTCCACAGTATATTCTGAACTTTTTTACGGTAAAAAAAAATAGTTCCAATTTTTGTAACAACTGCTTCTGGATCTCAGGAGGTTAGAATGAAAAGGCAATATAGTTAAATATTACAATTTCACTTTAAATCCCTTATCTTTCTGCTCATTTGACTAAAAAATGTATCAGTATTTTGATTTTAGAACTAGATCGTCGGTTAAAAATTATCAACAGAGTGAAACAAGCATAAAACCCTTAGCTATCTTGTCAAGCACTTTATATACTTATTAACTATTAACGATCTTACATTTCCTTTTCCACGTTTCAGAAAGTAAATCAACAGAAAAGCCATTTCAGATAATTACGATACAATACTTACCTTCGAGCAACACGGAAGGGAGGCGGCATTCGCACTATTTCCCCTCTGCCGAGGTACAAGATTAGCGCGTCAATAAAATCTAGCGCGGGTAATAAAACTAGTTGCACTTGGATTTTTCACTAGACTGAGTCCAGACGCGCGCGTGAACACTGCTGCACAAAAATGCCTGTTTGCTCGGTTTTTTGTTATAACAAGAGGTCGGGGACATCAAATTTACAAAAAGAAAGTGTTACATTTCACATGTAATATTTTTTTTACATATCATACGTTTAATTACATTTAAATACAATTATTATATTTTAGTCTCAAGTAATTGTTGGATTTATCGATTTTACTCGCTCAGTACTAATTGCGGATCGGTCGAGCGACAAATCCGACTTCTCATCTCTCAGAATACAATGACATACTTCAAAGAAAATGTGTTAGTGTACGTGTTGTGACACTAGTCACTCGTCCGTACATAAAAAGAGATCGAGGTTTGCCAGATTTGTCTTTGACGTATGTCATTTTCTATGTATTTGTGTCGTCATTACAGAGGGCCTACCGCAAACCACGTTCGACGTGTTGCCTCCCTGTCACACTTACGTATGAATTTACAAGTGCCATAGAGAGGCAACACGTCGAACGTGGTTCGCGGTAGGGCCTTTGATTGGATTTTGTATGTAAGTGTGTGAGAAGTGCGACTGTGTGCACCTTCCCCCCGCGAAAAATGGCAGAATGATTTGTACGGTGAGATATCGCTTGGGCCCCTCCCTTCCGACGTGTCGGAAGCCGGTGTTGCTCGAAGATACTTACAGATCTCAGATGTCTTATACAATACTTTATTCTGAAGATTGCGTTTCGCATATTTTTATACAAACATACATCTACTCTGCCTTACTCTGACAACTTTAATTGTCAGTAGAAAAAGCACCAAATTCAAATTCTCTATGCGAGGACAACCTTTTTGTACTGACAAAGTATTAGATTTGCCAGAGTATATAGATGAGATGGTCAAGCAAATCTTGTCAGTAGAAAAAGGCGCGAAATTCAAATTTTCTATGGGACGATATATCCCGTCGCGCCTACATTTTTCAAATTTGCCGCCTTTGTCTACTGACAAGATCTGCTTGACCAAGTATATAATATTTAACTTGAAAAGAGTTATAACTTTTGACTTTTTTTGAGTTCCTCTTCATACTCCTCTCTTCTGTATAAATCTTCTTAATTGGCTTTTCTGCAGAGTTTACATTAAGGATTCTTGGATACAATTCTCAGAGACCAAAGTTGTATTGTTTTGTTTAGTTTAGGTACATTACACTAAATTACATAAATAAAGTTTTTTTTTTAACTCTGACATATTTTGCTAAGTTATTTGTCTAAATTATTTAAAAAAATTGAACTTGATTATCCATTCATACTTGTTTTTCTTCAAAAATACATTCGCGATGTGTTATTGTTAACGTCTTAACTACATGAAGTCGGTTATTTGGTTGTTTCATTTCTTCAGAAGTTACTAATATGTCCATAAAATTTCAGTATAATTATGAAACAATTTGTTCTTTTTTTAAACACTTATCTACTGGAGCCCCTATCACGAACATAATAAATATGTACACCAGTGTTGGGCGTAATTAATTACTCGTGTAATTTAATTACTAATTGAATTACATGTAATTGAATTACAATGTAATTGAATTACATAAAATTTAATTACATGTAATTAAATTTTCTGTGTAATTTGCAATTGTAATTACATTAATTAGTAATTAAATTACTCAATTACTTTTCATTTACCTTTTTAATAATATGCAAATATGAACAAATTTACTTGGAGTAATTATAAAGAAAAACTTTTATGAATTCCATTATACGCTGGATAACGTTATAACATATTTTTTGTCCCTGGAATCATACCTTTACAGGGTACTATGTGACAAACCACGTTGAATATGGCGGTCGGCGCTTACGTCGCGTAGCACCGCATTAGTATTGGGGCGCCGCTAATAATGACGTAAGCGCCAACCTAAGGTGCCTTTCGGGTTGGACTGTAGCAAAGGGGGGCTGGGACTTAGAATTTTTTTTGACAAAGTGGTGTCATTATGACACTATTTTTAAATGATTGTAATGTGTAGATCACGTCAAAATAAGCATCTTTTACTGAAAAAACTTTTCTCTAAAATAAAAAATGGCTGAGTTAGACGCCTCCAAAGAATGATGTTTTTAAAGGGAGCTGGGACTTAGAAAATTTTCATCGCGAGTAGTGTCATTATGACATATATTTTAAATGATTGTAACTTATGGAACACGTCAAAATAAGCTACTTTTACTTGAAAAACTTTTTTCTAAAACTTTATTAAGAACTGTTTTAAAACCCCTGTTTTTTTCATTTTCTCAAAAAAAATTCCAAGTCCCAGAAACGGCCCCCCTTTGTTACAGTCCGCTATTTTCAATTTTAGAAAAAAGTTTTTCAAGTAAAAGTAGCCTATTTTAACGTGTTCTATACGTTACAATCATTTAAAATATATGTCATAATGTATATCGTTGTCTGAGTACCCACAACACAAGCCTTCTTGAGCTTACTGTAGGACTTAGTCAATATGTGTAAGAATGTCCTATAATATTTATTTATTTATTTATTTATTATTTATTTAATGACACCACTCGCGATGAAAATTTTCTAAGTCCCAGCTCCCTTTAAAAACATCAATCTTTGGAGGCGTCTAACTCAGCCATTTTTTATTTTAGAGAAAAGTTTTTTCAGTAAAAGATGCTTATTTTGACGTGATCTACACATTACAATCATTTAAAAATAGTATCTTAATTATTAATGACACCACTTAATCAGAAAAAAATTCTAAGTCCCAGCCCTCCCTTTGCTACAGTCCAACCAAAGTTAACATTGACAATGTTGCTTAGTCAAATTTAAAACCATTCAAAATGTTCATCTGATTTTGGAAATAAAGATGATCAAAAACTTGCATTCTATAAAAGTAACTGTAATTCAAAAAAGTAATTAAATTACAAATTTTAATTACAAAATGTAATTAATAATTTAATTACTAATTACATTTTGCAATTGTAATTAGTAATTAAAATTTTAATTACTTTCCACATGTAATGGAAATTATTTGTTGGAATTACATTTTGTAATTGCAATTGTTAATTAGTAATTCAATTACTTTTTGCCCAACACTGATGTACACAGGGTGGCCCATTTAGATCGGTCCGTATGGGAAAATCCGAAACTATAAGACTTACGATGATCTCTCGAACCATGTCATCGATTTTAGTTACAAGAAAAACTGCATTCATACATTAAAAAAATTTACTTCGTTTTTCTTAAATTTTTTTAAAATTTAACAACACTAGGCTGTTTCTAGTGGGGTTACGTTAAGGATGAATTGTACAAAACAAGCTACGACACCATTGAAGACCTTAGTTCGATTCCCGAGCTGAGTACACATTTTTTTTAAATGTATGAATGCTGGATTTCTTGTTACTAAAATCGATGACATGGTTCCTAAGAAAAGATATACGACGGTCTTATAGATTCAGATTTTCCTATACTGACCGATCTAAATGGGCCATCCTGTATATCTGGAGCTTATGATATCTTTAATTTTCTAGCCCTCCAGAAACAGTTGATTTTTCTATAAATCATGGGATAAATATGGGAAAATGTGACGTTGTGTGAGGTTAAAAACGCAGAGATTATACAGGGCGTCCCACGGCTATGCCACATGGAGGGAAAGTACCCTGAATATTGTAGATGAAACATTTTACTGAAAGAAGACATTATTTTAATTTAAACTGCATTCATAGATTTTTAAATAATTACAAGTTTATGGTTTATAAATGTTTCTTCGATGTCGAATAGCTAATGGCATGTTTTTTTAAACGATTTCAGCGCCATCTGCGTTAACTTTTGAGTGATTATCCTCATTGTAGCAATGTTTTTTTCGTTTGAAAATGTACTTTAGACAGCAGCACCATATATTTTAAATATTATTCACATGTTCTAGCTAATAGTCATAAATTATTTCTGCGAAAGTCAGGATGTGTACATAGATAAGATGATAACGTTATCGTTAAGGCTGCTACCTAATAGTAAATCAAAATTAAACATTGTTTACTTAGTTTCATTTAAACATTCCAAGAAAGCGGGCTTAAAATAGGTATAGCCGGTCAAACAAGTTTATCAGTAGCAAAAGGGGCGAAATTCAAATTTTATATGGGACGATTACCGTTCGCGCCTTAATTTTTAAATTTGCAACTTTTTTTCTACTCACGAAAAAGACTCGACAGACTTTAGATAGAAAAATTAAAAGGCATACAATTTTGTCGAAATGTCTATTTTCATTTCGGGCAGAACTCTTGCACTTCCTATCAGTTACAGAGCAAACCAAACCAAATCCAATGCCACGTCAAAAAATGTGTGCCCGAATGTTCTCAGTAGTTCTCACAAAAAACGCTCCAATAATAATTTAAAGATCTGTAAGTATAAATTATTGTGTTTTAATATCAAAGTATCAAACATCATTACATTTCCCATATTTGGTGGCATTGGCGCCTAATCAGAGGGGCTACCGCGAAAACCGAAATTCGCCAATTGCAGTGATTTTCTTTTTTACTCCAATGAAGGCGTAATATGAGTGATAGAGAAAGATGCCCGCAATTTCTGAACTTTGATTTTCCCGGTAACAGCTGAGATGGATTGTTTTCGACTATGGCAACATTAAGCGCAGCTAGGTTTGTGAAAAAAAAATACGCCAGCAAGGATGCCCTCGCTAAAAGCACTTGTAGGTGTTTTGGTGTCCGATTCATAAGGAGTGTTTTTTTTTCAACCTTAGTCCAAATTTTGCGTAGAGTCCGTACAAACTAACTCTGCACCAACTTACTAAGAACAATGTGAGGAAGTGTCATTAAAAACTTCATGTTTTCATAGTAATTTGTCACTTAACGGACTCACATCCAGGCCATTATTGTTTAAAAAACATAGTACCTAATTTAACATTAACGATGACTTTACCACATTTGTTTTCTTTGCACATGCCATGTAGATTGCAGAGTTAGCTTAGTCCGAGTATATAGATGATACTTAGAAATTTTACTATAGGACCAACTTCGAAATCGCGTAAAATTATTTGCCCCCCATACAAAACATGGACATCTGATTAGCCAAAATCTATGAAACAGTGAATTAAGTTCTCGCGATTATTGAGTTATTTCCATAATAAAAATTGCTAAGCGTGTCATATATATATGTATAGGACAAAATAAGGAATTAAGGGTTAAAAACCACCCTGTATATAGTATATATCCCATGCCTAATTTACATCCCAGTCATTCCTTTATATTCTTGGAATAGTTTTATGTATTAACGTTTGTATCTATGGATTAATTATACGACAATTTCAACATACATGATATCTGTGTTAACACAAATTTGAGAAAGAATTTAGTCTTAAAAGAAAAACATAGTTTTTTACAAGTTAATCTATAGGTACTTTATCGTAGCATGCCAAATTAATGGTTGAAAATGTGTTTTTTTTTATTTCTGAAAAATAAAAATGTAAGTAATATCCGAAAAACCCGAACTTGTAAAAACTATGTATTCCCAGAGACTTAGCGGAATTATGTACATCAGCTATATACAAAATTCCTGACTAGCAAACATCACATAAATTAAACATAATTATATATATGTACTGGTGAACATTTATTTCAACTACATATAAATTTAGCGCCAAAATATACAAACAAGTTTAAATACAGGTTAAGTATAACTAAAATAATGGTGATCAGTTTAAGGGCATAATAGTAATGAAAAAGTAGAAGAAAAAAATATTTCACGTGAAAAACGGTTTGCCTTAGTATGGAGGGATAGCCGACTTGGACGACTTGCCCCATAGATAAAAGAACATATTTTCGCGCCAAATAAATTTTTTTGCCTTATCTATACACGTGAAACGTGAAAATCTTTGACCCGTTCTCTGAGTCGACGGAGCCCCGCGACGGGGCTCCTATTTCTGGGCAGTTTGCCCTTCCGGCATATGAAGCAACCTAACGAACCTATCCTGCCTATATATTGGTTTAATGTAACTATCGTCAAAACATTACACAGGAACATTACGATCTCTATGATCTTACGATCAGCTGCCGACATATATACCGATTATGCCCTTAAAAGGATCACCATTATTTTTATTACATCCTGTATATGTTTGGGACTGACGAAACTGGTCATAGGCACTATTAGACCGTATGTACTGGTGATATATTTTTATACGTATTTACATAAACTACACTATATCTGTTATATGTGACTTAGTATTATCTAGTCTATATATTGTAAGTACGAGGCTTAGAAAAAGAGGAATTTCGATAGGTATATTATGTACCTATTACTCCTTATTAGAAAGCAGATTATTTATAACATTTAAATTGGTAATAATATTTCTAAAAGTCACATAAAACACACATAATGCAACAAGTCTACTTTGTTATGTATAAAACTTGCTACTCAAAGTATTAAATTATAAAAAATCACAAGTCACTTCGACCTAGATATTACTAACACGACTAGATACAATATTCTCTCATCAAATGGAAACACTTACAAAAAGCCTAAAAAAAAACACAAAAAGAATAACATAAAAAAATATCTGAAGCATTTTTTATAATACAGTCCTCCAAAAGCTCAATTACTTGGACTTGACTTATTTCTACCTTTTAAAGCGTAAACTAAACTGTCATTTGTGTCACCTATTTCGAAGATATATAAAAAAAAAAACTACTAAAAACTACCAAACGAACCTTACGAATACTTTCACGGATAATATCACATAAATATTACGATTTCCTTAAGGATAGTCAGCCACAAACAGCTTACAAATAAAATAAAGCTTTAACATCGCTCACCATCGCTCTTAGACTAATATTTTATCCATATTTTAACACCAACCGATTTAAACAACTGGCAACACTAATTTAGAATAAACAAATTGTATTCAATCTAAATTTTGGATCATTTCCAAAAAGTAGCAAATAAAAAAAATGAGCAGCATGTTGCGCTTTTTTTTTATTTGACGCTTGTTCAGTGAAAGAAATTTGGCCAGACTATAAAAACTAGTATTGGTCTAAGGTCTCATTACAGGATCTACATGTAATATAACGGGATCACTGGGATTCCTACTATAATAATTATTTAAACCTCCTTTGTATATTTTCCGCCGTTGTATGATATAAGCTGGACTTTTTTTACTAACAGATTGCATCTTTTAAATTGATATAATTTTCATTCAATGTGCGATTCGTCGCTGATGCCTAATTCTATTTATGAAAATAGAAAATCTCGGCTAAAGATTAACGGATTGAAGTTTAAACGTGCGTATTTGATACACTCGTAAAGAAAGGACTTTCCCTCTTTGGCCTTGCCAGGTAACAAAACGTTTTGTCATTTTAAAACAATGTCCGCAAACAAAACTACGTAGCTATGTCATTCAACAAATGATACAAAACTAGACTTAAATAAAATCGTATTTCATTCGTTGAATGACCGATAAACTTTATTTGTTTATCTACGTATTCAAAAAAAGTATTTTGCCTGGTTGCAAAACCTGTAAGCTAACCTTAAAGAGACTTTATGTCAGTATTGCCAGCTGCATAACTAGCCCTAATCCGCCTTTTGGTCTGAATCTCAAGTGTTGCCAGCCGCGTTTCGGAATAACAAGCCCTAATCCGTCTCTTAGTCTGAATCTCAGTGTTGCCAGCCGCGTTTCGGAATAACTTCTAGCTTAATCCGCCTTTTGGTCTGAGTCTCGGTCGTGGCTCTCCGACTGAGCAAACTTGAGGAACACCTGCTCGAGTGTAGTTTGACTGAAGCTGTACTCTACAATGTTCAGTTTTTCTTTCGCTGAAAAAATAAACCGTGGTTAGTATAATATTATCACACACAATTATCATTAAAAATGATTTTAAATATTTATACTAAATTTGTGAAGACTACAATGGCGCCCAACGTGGTGTTCACAAATAATACGGTCTGTACTCAAGCTCCAAACATTTTCGGAGTTTAGGGAGGCAGGAGAATGTGCAATGTGTATGCGAATGTGTGTTACGCGAGAGGGCGTTAGGAGTAATCGGAGCTCGCCTGAAATTCATTAAAGTTAGAATAAGAAACCATTTATTGCCGCACAAAAAATAGGCAGGTTACAAAATATAACACAATTCAAAAATATTGTCATGTGCGGCACAAGGAACGGGCTCAGCATAGGCTGCGTCAGCCATTTCATTACCAATTGCCTGTATAGCGTTGATTTTCAGTCTGTCTTCTTCATTGAACCACATTGATGTATGCGGGTTAAATGAAATTTTCCAGAGATAGCTTGTATGTACAACCAAAGCATAAAACAAAATACAACTACAAAGATAAACATCTCTAGTTAAGTTCACACACTAGTTAAGAAAGACCCACGTTGGGCGCCATTATTAAATTTACGAAATTACATGTTGGGTGCCAATATTCATTTTATAAGAAATCGTCACTACCACTATCCATCACAATCTTGTGGTCACCAAGAACCGTATTCGAGCGATAAAGAGGCAGATAACTAAATTTCGATTTTCGCGTTTACCGGTAGGCCCTTGTTAACAAACCGCCTTGATGCATCAATGTCATATTTTATTGTTCGTGAAAACTTGTCAACAAACAGTTTAAGGCGCAGTATGTATAATTTACTCTATGGTTTACTAGAGGAGCTAGTGCTGCATTTTGGCAGCAGAACATTGCAGTAATACTCCCTATTCATTAAAGTTAGTTCACACACTAGTTAAGAAAGGCCCACGTTGGGCGCCATTATTAAATCTACGTAATTACACGTTGGGCGCCAATATTCATTTTATTAAGTAAATATCCAATCGGAATTATCAAATTTTCCCATTGTGAACTTGCATATCTGTACCTGGAAGTACAAGGTTATTTGGTTACCTTCTTCAATTTGCTGAAAGCATCGAGCTAAGCTTGAGACTGAAGACTGAGGTACGGAGAACACGAGACGGTCCGCGAAGTTTTCTTCCAGAACTGCTGCGGGGAACAGCTGGTTCACGAGAGACACGCAGGCTTCTGCGCTCACTCCACCTGAGGATTCCATCCTGAGAAACAAAAGATCTTGTCAAATCGTAGGACTCGTACTTTTAACTACGACTACTTTTAGCCACTAAGTGCTACGGGTTACACTCGTAGCGCGTAGCGACGTCTTTGCCGTATGTAGCGCATAGTCGCTACGAACAGTGTACCCGATAGTCTGGTTGTTGGCCCTGAATGTGTTAAAGTTGACTAAATGTAAAGTGAGCCGATCTTATTCAAACTTGTTCAAGAGATCGGCCCACTTTATATTTCGTCAACCTTACTCATACTTATGGTTGTGTAATAAGGATAAGGGAGTGTAAAATGGAATAGAAAGGGTAGTCTGATAAATCGGCCCCGTAGAACGCGTAATCACGCGAACGCGTTCATGAATGTATTTTGCGCCAACGAGTTTTTTTTACAATTAGATCATATACATATTTTCTGAGAATAACATAAGCTAAATTCACAATAATCTAAACAATGCGTACATAGAACATAGATAAACAAAGTAGTAAAATTTACTATTTTTGCTTTAAAACGTCACAAACACTCTATATGACTTTACTGACTTCGTCGATAATATGACGCATTACCTTTGGTGTGTCTGGTGTCGCATTGGCGTGCCAGCCACCAATGGCGTGTGTATGCTGACGTCCACGGTTTCCGCTTCCGCCTCCGCTTCCGCTCCCTCCGGGCACATCGACCCCGTGCGCGAGTTACCTGCAAATACACCAAATTATAATTTTACTACTACATCAAATCGTTCATAGTAACCCCCATCCCCTCTCTAATCCCCCCTCCGAATTAACTTTCAACATAACCAATATTTCACCCCCTTCATAAAAAGTATCCTTTAAGTTATGCCAGGTTATATCCGTTATAATCCGGTGAACCTAATTTATTTGTTATTCAACAAACATCCAAGCATACCAGCTTTAGAATTTATATTTATAATATTAATGGAATCATATATATTAAACTGTCCCACAATAACATAAGAGTTCAAGTCAGCCATTCTACAGCCCGCTTTGGTGCCCAAAAGTAAACTTACACGAAACATACTACCATACTTACTTTATACTCAGGCTTAGTGACCCATAATGAGACTTGGCCTCCGACACAAGACAGCGCCACTTTTCTCGGTCCTGTGCGACCTCTCGCCAATTGTTGACTCGAAGTTCGCGCAGATCCGCCTCCACCATGTCGCACCAGCGGTACCAAAAGGGATACCGAAATATATCTGATTGACGATGAATAGATTGAAGATTAATTACCTTCATCGGCTTCTCCTAATGATGGAGAATTTTCTGTCGACCTCAGCGGGGAAGGCGACAACGACTCTGACTCTAGCACCTGGAACAAAATGTTCGTATTAACACGGATTATACTTGACTAGCATATATTGATATTATACTTATTCTCCTGAGTAGCACCTTTGAAAGTAGGGAGAAGATGAGGAATAGGTCAGCGTGGTATGGGCATATAAATAATGAGGAGGGATGAATGTTGCGATGGTCGGAGATTGGATGGTAGACCCAAAAAACGATGGATGGATTGTGTGAAAGAAGATATGAGAAATAAAGGAGTGAGTGAAGTGAGTGAGGAGAGAGTGCTGAGGTGACGAAATATAGAGGAGAATGGCAGAGACAAAACATGTGCCGACGCCACATAACGTGAGATAAGGGCAGGAAGAAGAAGACTTTTCTCCTGAGTCTGTTCCTCAAAGTTTTTGAAATCAGTGTTGCCACTTTTTAATTTCTACTCTTTTTTGCCAGGCTGTATGAATATGTACCGATTTCTGATACGGCTGTCCAATCTTCATTTCTAACGTATAACCAGCCCCATACAAATTCTTCAGATGTTGCGTTGAACCAATACACCTAAAAAAGAAAAAAGGTACATGAAATCGATCAAGATAAGATTGAAATAAAAACCATTATATTTACATACTAGTTTAGTTTAGTATTTATATACAATACAAATACTAAACTAAACTAATAACTAGCTTAAATCTAAAATAGGCCTTTGAGACATTGTACCAAGGATGCTGGCGGCATTTCCTCGTTGTATCGCAATGTTGGTACGTTGTGCGAGGAAGTCGCCAGCTTTTCGGTCACCAGACGCTTCGCGATTTCTGCAATTTCTTACCTAAGGCCACCTTTAACCATTATCCCGACTCTAGAACATAAAGCATCAGCCTCTTCCATGGAATGTGTTGTGAGAATAGCACCTTTTTTACCCTGTGAAAAAAAACAGAGGATTAGAAACGGGTCAGGTCCCAGTGAGTGAATTATAAGGGGTAGCACAGGAATCTCCTGTTCGTGCTAAGTGTCTGTAGCCGTCGTGCAGGTCAGGATCACGATAACTCAAATAAAAAGCTTAATTTTTTAGTGAATTGATATAGGTATTCTTCCAAAAAGGTATTGGTTACAAGGGTTCTTTGACAAAGCGGTTAAATGCACACCATTTCGTTTGTCAATGTCAAATAGCTAGTTTATATAACAATGTCCCCAAGACCAAGGGACAACTCCATCTTATTTGTGTGATCGCAGATCGGCAGACCATGAAACGCGTTCGGTGTTTAGAAAAAAAAAACACCCGAAAAGTCTGAATCGTAATTTACAGCGCACATACAAAATATAACAGGATTTATTGTAATATAAAGTGCGTTACAATCAACCAGTGTATGGTGTACAATATGTTGTTTCTAATGCATGCACAAACTTAAAAATCAAGGCTGAAGTCGGCGGTCGCTCCCGAATGAATGATCCTCACCAACAAATTTTATACTGTTTTTGTGTTTCTTACCCGGGTACCATTGTTTAGAATGCATGCAATTGAAACTAAAACTACTTTTTCTCACCTGGAAGCTGGCCAGGATGGTGTTCCAGAGGAACCGCTTGGACCTAGGGTCCATGCCCGTGCTAGGTTCGTCCAGCAGGACCACTCTCGGCCCCCCGACCATGGCCAACGCGAACGAGAGCTTCCGCCGCGTGCCGCCCGAGCATTCTTCCGCGTTCTTGTTTGCGTGCTCCATTATTTGCAGACCGTTCAGGTATGCGTCTACTATCCTGGAAGAAAATGTCTTGAATAGATTACGATGGATGTGGCAAGTGCTAAAAGAAAATTTTATTTGAACTCATGAAACCACAGTATTTCAAAATGAACTTCGAACAAACGTCATACGCGTGCCTAAAGGGGCCCACTGATTAACAGTTCGCCGGACGGAATCGGTCTGTCAAAAAGTTGACAGTTCCGAACAACTGACAGGCAGATACCATCCGGCGGACTGTTAATCAGTGAGCCCCTTAAAGAATCGTATTTCGACCCTTTTGCCTTAACCTTTCGAATGTGCTAAAAATAGTGAGTTCAAACCTTGGTCGTGCCATAGGTACAGCAAAAAAAGTCGTTCTCGACCGCAACGAGTTCATTAATCATTTGTTTAGGATCCTTATCATACAAGAGAGGCCTTTATGTACAAATAAAACGAAATTCGTTCGTGGCAGTAGCTACATCACTTAAACTACTAAGGCCCACTTGCACCATTCCACTAATCCGGGGTTAACCGGTTAGACCAGGAGTTGCCATGGTTAGCCATACAATTTGACACTAGGTTAATAGTTTAACCGCTTAAACCCCGGGTTATTGGAATGGTGCAAGTGGGCCTTAAGAGGTTTTTCTGATCGTTCGGCATTCGCTGGATTCTTTAAGTATACTTACTTTGGTGTGTCAGACTTGCTGACACCTCTAATGGCCGCATAGCACTCGATATGCTCGCGTATGGTGACGTTCTTCCACAGGGCGTCATGCTGTGGGCAGTAGCCGAGCACCTGGAAGGCTGACGCTGCATTGTCGCAGACGTTCTGGCCACCCAGCATCACCTGCAATCAGACCAGAAGATTTGTTTTTAATGAGTATATAAAAGTAGCCGACGTAGCCCTGACAGCCACCAAGCTTATAGGACTGGGCCGGACACATCTGCCGTATGCCAAACGACTTGTGTGGCAAGAAAACAACCGAGTGGACACCAAACATAGTGCGGCGTCACAGCAGACCTCGAAGGACATGGCGGCACGATCTTGAAGTCTTTCGGAAAGATTGGCCTAATATTGCCATAGAACGAGACGCGTGGAAGGAAGAGAGGGATGCTATTTGCCCAGCAGTGGGACACAACAGGCTAACAAATAAGAATAATAAATTGAAGAGCATCCGTTTTGGAGCGGTACGTCATCGGGATTAGAGAGGGTTGACCTGTATACAGGCTTTATCGGGACTGGACTAGAATTGGAGGTTCGAAATCCTCATGTTTCTCCTTCCTCCTCCTCCTCATGTTCCTCAAGCATACTCATCATGTTTTTTCTAAAAACCGGCCAAGTGCGAGTAGGACTCGCGTTTCTAGGGTTCCGTACATAAGTCCGACTCACGCTTGACTGCACATTTCTAATAGGTTTTCCTGTCATCTATAGGTAAAGAACTATTTTGAGTATTGTTTTCAAAATTTTAGACCCAGTAGTTTCGGAGATAAAGAGGGGGGGGGGTTGGAATGATCATTTTTTGGCTAATTTTTTAAATAACTTCGAACCTATGTATTTTAAAATTATAAAACAAATTTCAACTTAATTGGTCCAGTAGTTTCCAAGAAAATAGGCTGTGACAGACGCACAGACAGACAGACGCACGAGTGAACCTATAAGGGTTCCGTTTTTTCCTTTTGAGGTACGGAACCCTAAAAAGGAGGTACCTAGTTGTCACTTACTGAGCCGCATGTGGGTCTCGTCTCAGCGGTGATAATCTTCATAGTGGTGGTCTTCCCGGCGCCGTTATGGCCCAGCAGACCGAACACCTCCCCGCCCTCCACGGCGAGGCTGAGGCGCGCGACGCCGGCCTTGCGCGCCGGCACGTCGCTGGGGCCGCAGCAGGACGCTTCGCCCGTGCCGCGAACTTTGAACTCTTTGCGGAGATTCTGGAAAAAAGATCATAAGTAATTTTGATTTCGGTGCTAGTAATTTTTTTCCCTACTCGTAGGTTAGATTTAGATAGTTATATTATGTTAGGTTAGGTCCTTTCTTTCTCTGAGATAATTACGATTATTTGCGGATGAAACACTTAACGTTACTTAACATCAAAAACTATAACAGCGGCACACGAAGTTTACCTTTTCCTCCCGTGTGTTCTAGAAACAATAATCAGAAAAATGTGGGTATGCTCGTCAAAGTCTGATGAGATGGATCTGTGGAGATGGTGTCTATCTATTAGATGTGTAAAAATATTGGTGATTCTTACATGCACGACCAGCGCAGGCGCAGCCTTGCCCTTGTTTTGCAAGATGGCGGCGACCCGCCGCCGCTCCCGCCTCACGTCTTCATCTTCCCCCGCCTCGCCCCCTGCTTCTATTTCAGGGTCGGGGGGCTCTTGAGGCTCACTGGCTCGTTTCTGTAATAAAAATAGTTTTTTAAGCGGTTCAAGAGATTAATGTGGTTCTTTGGGTCCATGCAAAAGAGCGAAAGTAACTCTGAATACCTCTTCACGCTTAAATTACTGAACCGATTTAGATAACATTTGGCATGGAGATAGTTGAGTCCTTTTTATCCCTGAAATTATGTCTTAAGGGGATGACAATTAATGAGAACTAGATTTTAACTGAGGGATGTCGATGTAGGTACTTATTTTACGCAAACAAGAAATATGTACAAGAAATTGTAGAAAATTATTGAGGGCGCCACTTTCTACGTAATTGTCACATTTTTGACGTAAAATGCTTAAATATGGCAACACTTTAGTATATGGACATTTTATAGTTACATTTTATTTTATTTCTACTATAGTTTTTTTAGCATTAGAAATAAGGTAAACAATCTTGATGTGTCTTTTAATTGAAGAACACATTTTAAAAATAAGTTACGGCAAATATGTAACAAATATGAATCTAATACGATCATTCATATTCTTCTGCTTTCATAAGTAATAGTTTTTGATTTTTAAAAAGCGTTTTTTAATTAAGACATGTCAAGATCGCTTACCTTCTTGCAAGTTCTTTCTAATGCTAAAAAAACGAACTATAGTTATGTCTTATGTCGCACTATAGTCGCGTTCAGTAGCTAGTACCTTAAAGTATAATATTTTGTCATATTTTTATTTATTAAAAAACTAATCAATTGGATTCAACGGACTATGCTACGGTTTCTTTTTACTTCTCCTTACTTTACAGAGCCGTCCGCCAGATTTAAGTCGGTCAGCCGCCAGTAGTGCAGCCCCGCAGACGGGCACATGGAACACCATGGCTACTATCAGCACCCATATCTCCGCTGTGAAGTAGCTCCATAGTGCTGGCGTCGTGCAGAGCCCGCGTAAGTTGCATGTCACGTACACCCTGGAATATGGACAGTCTGAAGCCCCCGCTAAACTCGTGCGCGAATCGCGGCGCGAAGCCGCTAACGCGAGTGTGGAGTCGATCTCGCTGATCTGAGAAATCGACTCCACGCTCGCATTCGCGGCTTCGCGCCTCGATTCGCGCACGAGTGTAGATGAGGCTTTACACAAATCGGCCTGCAGTAAACTCAATGACGCTTGTAAGTACTTATACTTTATCAACCAAGATGTTTTTGGAACGATGTGGCGAAGAAAGCACGCCGCTTCTGCAGAGGGTTGTAAAGAAGTGGAAATGAGGATCTGGGTTATCTTACTTAACACCTAAAAATCACGTGTATTCAGCAGAAAGTGGATATAGGCTGAATAGATAGATAGAAACAGTTAATGAAATAGATTGTTTACAAGAACATTATCATTAAAGTAGTTCTAAAACTGAGTTGTCTTACCTATCGACGTAGTAGATGATGGCGTACGGTATGTACAAGACGTTCAAGAAGCTAAATATTAAGTGCAGCCAGAATGCCACATCGTTGCCTGAAACAATATATAAAATATGTATTACACAATGAAAACAATTTAATTATAAAGGTGACATTCGGTTCTCAATAACGGTTTTATAAACGCTTATTTTTAGGCTTAACGACTCGAGTCCTCAAGACTCGTAAGTTTTGAAGACTCGACTATATTTGAGAATTGTATTTATTTATTTTACGCGTTTGGATGTAAGAAATGGTCTTTGCCGCCTTTGAGGCGTTAAGTTAAGGCTCGAGAGTCTTAAGTGTCCGAGTCTTTAAGCCTCGAAATGAGCATTTTTCACAACACTAGTCCATAAAAACTTGTAGAAAATTATTGAGGCCGCCACTTCCTACGTAACTGTCACATTTTTTCTTCTTTTTAAACATGGCAACAATTGAGTATGGACATTTTTATTTCCATTTTATTTAATTTATACTATTTTATGTCGCACCATAACTTATTACGGTTTAGATCTCATTTTGATGACACTCAAAATCATCAGGGTCGTATCAAAACCAGTTTAAATACGAATCGGCCTTCTGGCTTATGCTACGCAACGCAACTTATGCTAGACCTAGCATAAGTTGCGTTTTCGCGCGCGAGTCCACTTGAAGTCGCGCTTGATGTGTGGAGTCGCTCGCGAGAACGCAACTCATGCTAGACCGTCTGGTGTGGTAATAAAGTAAAATACCAATACATATCAATAATTTTGACCGTCTGTTGTTACCTAGTCTTAAGCTTGTATTTTTTTTTTACTTTATGGCGCAATATAGGATATTTACTTACTTAATACTTGCATTTACTCACACTTGGCCACAATTTTTAACAGCGACGCTGAATACCAGCGCTTGCTGTTTTCAAAAATTATTTCCAGAAATGTTTCCGTCTTCTAAAGATCAAATTAATATTCTACACTTCCCTACTTTCAGTGGAAGCACATAGTCGTCTAGTATGCACTCAGTACAGTGCCATCTATCAAACGTTTCACACAACAATGTAACACTGAATACAATATATTTGGTTCCAAAATAAAAAAATATGTACGCCAAATAGGACGACGCTGAGCAAGTAATTTTATACGAGTTTTATCTACGGGGCTGTCCATAAATTACGTCATCGATTTTTGACGATTTTGACCCCCCCACCCCCTACAATCATCCAAAAATCATGCTTCAAATGACCCCATGTCCTCCTACTTCATACTACCGTCATCCGATGTCCAGACCCCCCCCCCTAATTTGAAATGACGTAATTTATGAATAGCCCCTACGAATAAGTCACGACACTCACGACACAGGTTTTAAGCAATGGTTCTCCGCGTCAATTTTGACAAAGTCAACCGGGGAAGCATTTTGCCCAAACGGAAACAGGAGACGCTTCTATGACAAAGTACTTTATAAATTGTAGTCTCAAGTTTTTTTTCTAAGCTTTGTGATATTATTTGCTTACATTTCTGTTATTTATTATGTTTTAATGATTATATATATGTTTTAATGACTCAACCCACATGGGACCAGCGTGTTGAAATTATTTTGTACTGACCTCTAGTGAACTTTTCAACAACAGCAACAAGCACGAAAGGCACGACGCCGACCCACGTAGTGATGTTCGGCATGATGCTCTGCGCGGAATCCATCTTGTCGAACACGTACGAGAGGCACGTGTTGAACAAAATGGCCGACGGCGCGTACAGAGCGAGCAGGAATGACAGCATCGTGATGGCCGAGCCGTTGGTTAGGCTTGGGATGTCGTTGAGGATCACCTGGAATATCATGGAGTTAATGACACACACAAATCTATTGTTTTAAATGTCAAGGTCTGTTTTCAATGATCATATTTGACAGGCAGCATACGAGGAGTTAAGGCATCTTGACTGTTAGAAGTTGTCAGGTCACGCGAAGAAGAAAAAAACCGGCCAAGTGCGAGTCGAACTCGCGTTCCAAGGGTTCCGTACATTACACAATTTTTAACAATGTATTTTTTTATGTGAAACGTGAGTGAAATCTCTTTAAAAAATCCGTAGGGGTCGGATCAAAACTAAGTAATTAAGTCCGACTCACGCTGACTGTACATTTCTAATAGGTTTTTTCTGTCATCTATAGGTATAGACCTATTTGATGTATTTTTTTTCAAAATATTAGACCCAGTATTTTCAGAGATAAAGGGGGGGGGGGGGAAATGGTAATTTTTTGCCTATTCTCTTGAATAACTTCTAAACTGTTTATTCGAAAATTATAAAAAAAATATATATATTTGAGATCCTTACAATAAGCTATTTCATTTGATATGTAACATAATATAGTTTGAAAAACTTTATTTCATTTACCCCCCAAAAGTGGCCCCCATGTTTAAAATTCATTTGTTTACGTTACATGTCCGTATTTGCGTCACAAACTTACATATGTGTACCAAATTTCAACTTAATTGGTCCAGTAGTTCCGGAGTATCGGCTGTGACAGACGGACAGACAGACAGACGCACGAGTGATCCTATAAGGGTTCCGTTTTTTCCTTTTGAGGTACGAAACCTTAAAAAGGTCACGCGAAGCTCTTTGAGTGCCTAATACATTGTAGTTAATATCTGTACACTCTGACATGGTCTGACTCTAACTAAACAAACAATAAAAAATCAGGTTTGCAATTATGAACTTACCAGGAGCAGGACGCCAATGCTCGTAACGATCATAATGAAAATCAGGATAGTAAAATATGTCAGAAAGTACATGCTCATCGACAGCCCGTTCACGCGTAGTTGATTTTTTGCTTTTATCTGAAATTGTAAAAAAGGTAGACAGTAAGTTTCCTCATTTAAGTCTTTTTTTGCGTCTAAAATGAAAAAATACTGTGAGATTGATTTAAAAATTATAGTATGACAATTTAATTTATATTATACAGTAAAAACAGCAATATTCTTGATATTTCATTAATATTAAACAATGTCATACATCGCACATCACGGCTTCATTAAGTAAGAAGCATTTTGAGGGTGGTATTTGACGCCCATATCTGACTTTGCATTGCATAATTGCTATCTGTCCCACATATACATTGAATTCTCACAAAAACCGGCCCTTTAACAGGAAATGGCTTCTAGCCTATTTAACCCACCTCTCTGTCATACACGATGTCCACCGCGAGCGTGACAGGAACCAACGCGAAGATCATGCCCATGAAGATGGCGCAGACCAGATTGCCCAGATTGAATTCCTCTGGCTGCTCTGTCTGTTGGAACGGATGAGCGAACACTTCGATAGGCCTGAAGTTCTCTGGCTGGCCCGATGTGTGCATTAGGATTCTGAAAGGAACAAGCTTGTTTCTTGACCACATCAGGAATACTGCTCTCGAAAAACCACATAGCTCAGGCGAAAAAACTACTGCGCTGAAGTAGGACTGAGGTGGTGGCGTTTGCCGCATTTATTGTAATTAGCGGGCTTGTTCTAGTTAAAAGGTGGACAAGGCAGGTAAAGGAAATAGAGGATCGATTTAGTCACCTTCCCGGAGTCCAGGGATAGGGCTTTGACTAGTAGGACTTAGTGATGCTTTCTAAGAGTCCGTCTGAACCAAATCTGCACCAAATTTGAACTGACAAAGACATACACTTGAAAAGTAGGGGCCATTTTTGGTTTTGTTAAATATTAACTCACCTAAATATACTATTATCGAGCAGATTAATAATGATTGGCAGGCCGTGTGTCAGGGTGGTATTGTAGTAGGCCATAATTTTCCCATACGGAATCACGCTGTCTCTCACGCTGAATGCTCCGATGTTCTCCATTTTAAGAAGGCTTGAGAAGTTACCATCGTAGCCTGGAAATAGTTTGTAAAATTGAAACAATGTATTTCTACTATTTCTAGCAGTTAGATGATATGGGTTAAATATGAGCTATGCATTTAAAAGTTACACCTTATACGGGGTTTTCAGTTTTCGACACCACCTTGTCTTATGAGCTTATGGCGTCACATACTATGGCAGACTACTCACAGACGCTGTTTGGCTGCTGCCAGATGTCTCCAAACTTACAAATCAACAAGATCATAACATTCAATCAGCATTATATGAATCAAAGTGTTATTTACCTCCAATCGGCGTAGCTCCTAAAACTTCTAATGAACTCCTCAAATCAAGGAGGTCTCTGGTATTGTTTTGCTCACTGAACAACGCAATAGGAGTCTTATTTTGGTACGCATAAGGATCCAATTTCAGCGGCTGCATCCTGAAGAATACTATCTGTTTCGATTTGATGTAAAGACCGAGAGCGCATGATACTGAAAAAAGAAACGAAAGTCTTTTAAAGTTACCACAGCAAGTACTTAAGAAAACTTTTAATTACTTTTATTTTATAAACACGCAATTTTGTCAAAGGACTCTCCCTCTACTGACTCTCTAAAGACATACTAATCCTAAAGATTCTAGAAGTCTGGGTGGTCTATATGGGATGGGATATGACATCAGCCGTTGAAACCGAAGCGGCTGTTTCAAGGCCAGCTTCAGCCATCTTCAAGACCCTTGTAATTTTTCTTAGTATATGACATAAATATTATATTATCCTTTAATTAATAAGAAGCACTTACTAATAGGCATGAAGATCATGACATAAAGCTTGTACGGATCACGGATCATCCGTACGGTTCGGATGTACACTAACGCGCAGAAAGTCCGCCAGCAGGACGGGTTGGTCTTCACCACGTCGCCGAGGGTGTCCACTGAGATTGGGGCTTCGGGAGTCACCTGATGAAAAATATAATGATTAATCACACAATTTTTTTATGTTTAACAAATAAAGATTCAACTCCACAAAACAGTCTAAAATTCACTAAGTGCCTAGTTATAGTGCGACATAAAACAGTAGACATTAAGTAAATAAATTGGAACTAAAAAAATCCATACTAAATTGTTGCCATGTTTAAGCATGTTACGTCAAAAATGTGACAGTTACGTAAAAAATGGCGCCTTCATTAATTTTCTACACTATACGTGGACCGGAACCGAAACTTTTCGAGAGCAAATCTTCAAGGGCATGTTATAAAATATACCCCAACAATCATCTAAAATTCTAGACTATAAATCCCATAATAAGTATTCCGAGAGTTCCCTCGATTTCTCCAGGATCCCATAATAAGTTTCTAATGTGATGACGACAGTGAAACCACAAGGTTCTTTAAAACAGGAAAGAATCTTCCAAATTATTCAGCCATCTTTGAAAAATTGAGAACTTCAATCTCTATCTTCTTCAAGCTATCTTCAAACGTTAGATTTTTTGAAGAAAAAATTATATGATGTAGATTACCTTGACATGTTCCACACCATGCGTGGTTGAGTGCAAGGCATGCGACGCAGGTGTCGGTAGTGATGTGGCCTTCTGGTTATCCTTGTCGTTCAGCTCCTGAAACATACGTTTCTGTCAATTTATATATTTGTAATTCGACGTGATCGCCATGAAGATGATATTGATATGTATTGGCTCTGGGTTCTGGCTGGTTTTCATTGCCATAAGCCAGTACTACCAACCAACATAAAGGCAGATTTGAAGTAAAATTTCCAAAACCTGAGAAATTCGGACAAGGGTCCCGGGGCTGGGATGGGTGATGAATAGTGATGATAGGAGTTATAGCTTAATTGTGATGCCTCATGGCATTAAGTTCGCCTTTTGTTCTTACATTAAGTTTTTCTTTTATGCAATAAAGTTTAAATATAAATAAATTAATAAAGCTAAAGATGCTTACAGTTCAAATGTAACCTTTATCACCAAATGCTTTGGTTATTTCTTCTTTAGTAGAGTCTGTGCGGAAAGAGAAGAGTCGTGGCAGAAACGGGAACTAACATTTTAAATTTTATATGGCAATCAAACCTTTGACACCTTGTCATGTAAAAAGTAAACAAACTTCTGTCATTGTATATTTATTAACAAAAACCGCAAGTTTTATGTATAAAATATTTTCAAAACACGATAAAACCGTACATAAAACCACAAGGAAAATTACATTTAACATTGTTCGGTTTTGTCAGCGGGAAGAAAACGGCTAAAAGTCGACGGAACGTGTTTCCGCTATTCGCGGGTATTGATGTTGTATTTAATATTAAATAATTACCTATTTAATAAGCCCCCTAAGTAACTTGTCTCCGGTACATAATCGGTAAGTATATTCATTCAAAATATATAAATTTTCATAAATATGCAGGTCATTCATGGTCTTTAAAATAACTGACAAATAGTCTTGATACTTGCCATTTTATGCATATTTATATGTAAAAATTTTTTTCAGGATTGTGTAAAAGTACCTACGGTATCTCGAATAAAAGCCCGCTAAGTAGGTGATATGCAAGAATTCGTAATCTACGTGCCGGATTCAAGCACATCCAGTTCAGATGAAGATAGTTCTATGAGTGTCCCTGGTTGTTCTGAAGCTAGCTCAAACATAAGTGACATTGAATATTTTAATTCAGACTTCGATTACAAAGAAAAAATTGCCTAAATGTGACGTCACACGAGGTGGGGAGGGATTTGTAAAATGTGACCAAGTGTGACAAGGAGGGGGGGAGGGGTCAAAAAACCTAGAAATTCGTGTGACGTAATTAATGGATGATCCTTTATGCACTATTTTTATTCATATCCATATTTATTATTAATAATGTACACATACATTACAAGTCAAGTTTACAATGGGTGAAATATATCCCTGATAAAATTACAGTTCTATTGCCCAATTTCTACCCGATCTACCCGGTTTTAATAACTGTTGGACTGCACAGATTAGGCAGTACATAAATGAGACTCTATCTTGTTTGGTACTAAAATTACAGTTGTATTGGGCAGATTCTTAACTAGTTTTAGCACTTTTAGCAGTTTTGTCAATCGCACTGTCACTTTTTAGTATCTGAGACATAAAAACAAGTGTGTTTTAAAAAGAAAACTAGTGCCTGCGCTAAATCAGGGGATTGAGTTGACGAGCCGACACCACCACCAGGCTCCGTTTAGTAAGCCGTGGTAATAAACCGGAACAAAAGGGATTCAAGTATCAAGACCTTTAGTGTCGTGTTATAATCACGTGACCAGTGTTGTCAGCATAGCAAAAACCATAAAATAGCACTGGCGCGCCCTCAAATCCCACGACTCTTCTCTTTCCGCACAGACTCTACCTAAGTTATGACAGTTTCATACCTGATAGCTCAAAGTCTTGCTCTGCAACGACAGGCTCCTGGACAGCGCGTGAGCTCTGACCAGCTTCACTGACGACACTCCTTCGACCGCCTCAATCTCTTCGGCGTTCTCTCCTTCCACAGCCTCAGGAACACCTCTTGGTGTCGTTATATCGACCAATAGGGCTATGTTATATCTTTAGTACCTAAGTCGTGGCAGTATCATACCTGATAGCTCAAAGTCTTGCTCTGCAAAGATAAGCTCCTGGACAGCGCGCGAGCTCTGACCAGCTTCACTGACGACACTCCTTCCACCGCCTCAATCTCTTCGGCGTTCTCTCCTTCTAGGCTCAGGAACACCTCTTCTAGAGTTGTCATGGATACGCCATAACTTGTTACTCCTGGAATAGTTGAAGAGGGATTTAACGTATGGAACAAATTAAAGTTAGACCAAGACAACATTGCAATGACTTTGATAGCACACGCAGTGCAAGTGTTAGTGGCAAATATATTACTTGGCAAATCCGTTACTTACTGTTACTACGAAGGTCAAGCCTTACTGGTCAATATTCAAAGTAGTACCTAGTTTCAGCAGCGTTATTTAATACCCACAACTTGTAGACTATACTCCACATTTATTTTATCAAACGTGCCCCGAACAGAAAAGGCTCCGTATCTACGAGCCTTCTCTGCTCGGGGCACGTGTCCACGGACCAATCACATTACGCCACTAGCTGACGTATAGTATAGTTCCATAATGCGCCACTAGATGGCACTACATAAACTTACCCAATCGATTAGTCTTCTCCCGTATCTCCTGCTCGATAGCGAGGAATAGTGGTGGAAACAGATGAACAGCGTAATGGGGAAGGATGTAGGACAACTCCCGTCCATGTCTGCGCGCTTTCTCAGCTCGTGGCACGTGTCCGCGGACCAGCCGCGTTATTTGGTGCTCACGGCACGCTCCTAGACAAAGAGTTTTATTTTTGAACCATGGTATAATAATATACTCCGCCTGGTACTCTCTTCCAGTCTTTTCTAGGTCACCTGACTGACACAAGCCTACTTCATCATGCGACAGCGCTATATATGTTATTGTGACGTAGGCTTGTGTCACTCAGGGAAGAGAAGACCATGTTTCATAAAGAAATAATGTTTTTGTTCCTTTCCTATGGCCACTTTCGGTTTCCAAGATCACATTGGTTTGATGATATGATTAAAGTACGTTAGAGTTTGTGCGGAAACAGAAGAGTCGTGGAATGTATATATACATTCTACGACTCTTGTCTTTCCGTTCAGACTCTACAAGCTACATTCAAACATTTCAAGTTAAAAGCTACAATAGATGGCGCAACGACATCTACCTGTGGTACTATAGAACTAAATTAGTATATACGGCTTTAATATTCCTACATAAGATGTATTAACTATGTGATTTATGAGTATTTAAACTTCTACCGGCAGGTAGAATGGAACGAAATATATCTTTAAGTAAATATACTTACCATCTAATACTAAAGTGAGGTGGTATCCAATACCGAATTTATTCTTCAGGAATAATGATGTGCCAGCACATCTCACCTGTAATCAAATTGAGTATTAAAAATTCTCATTGTCACAATTAGTGCTAGACATAGACTAGGAAGCCTCTAGACCGGGGTTAGACGAAACAGGAGCTGAGTTTTAAATATTTTAGGTAAATATACCCGTCTCGCCAACGGAAGCGGCACCTAAAAGTAGTGCGATAAGGACAAGGCGAAAAATCCTGCGTAAAAATCTCAAAAATCGAGGTTTCGTACTCCTCTGTTTCCTCCTCCAAAACTTAACCAATCGTAACCAAATTTGGAAATCTAAATGATTATAAAATTATCTGTGTCGAACCGTTTTGCTTTTTTGGCTAATTGATATCAGTTTTGAATGCCACGCCTCTCATTGCGGCATAGTCAATTAGGCCATTTTGGCCATTTTTGAAGGGCTCTAGCGCCTTAAAAAACAAAAATATCAAAAAAAGCAAAACGGTCCGACACAGATATTGACAATATTAATCTGTGTTGAAAAAATCATTGCTCTAACTTCAAAAACCACGGAGGAAAACAAGGAGTGCGTTTGTAAGGAGAAATGACCACTCCTGTTGGCTCTTTAGAGCAATTATTTCATGCAACCGATGATGCCAAAAATGCGGGGGTGCGCGGAACGAGGTGAGCGAAGTCCCGTGCCGTGATTGGTCCCTTCAAAGACACGGACGTCACACAAAGACGCTTTCGACTCGAACATAGAGTAAAACTACCGTATGCGTGGCAGAGGGGGTAGCGCGACTATACTCAGTCTGGAGGATGTTTTGTCTGTGGTCTAGCACCCCTGGGTGCGAAATCTGACAGTTCTACATGTCGAATCTGGCCCCAGAAATAATGGTCCTTCAATTCCTGCCTTTCTAAACTTCGGAGAATACAAGAAAACCAACTTAGCGCATTTCTTGCGAGAGTTACGAGTGTACATTTACGGTCAACACTTTGCTTTTTATTTTATTGGTTACGCAGTTTGGTCGACACAGTGACCAGCGACTGCTTTTGGTGTGAAGAGATTGGTGTCGTGGCCGAAAGGGCCGCGGCACCATCAAGGACGAAAAGGAAAGGAAATTTACAGAGTAAGGATAGCAAGGAATACAGAAGAGAAATAGGATAGAGAAAGGCAAAGAATAGAGAAGTTAACTCATAGCAACAATAACGCTATTTCAGAATGTTATGACTAATAATAGTATTTAACTCCTGCACGGTCTATTATTTTCCCAATGGGGGCGGCGTGGGTAGAACCCCACAGGTCTGCGCAGATTAGGTGTGTAGTGAATAGTAGGGGCATTCCCATTAAACACTGCTACTCACCCTGCCTTTACTAATGACCGCCTTCCGATCCCCCAAAATGTCCGCCTCGTCCATAAAGTGTGTAGTCAGGAGCAGAACCTTCCCCTTTTTCGCCCGCTGCAGGATCCGCCATGTTTGTCGGCGGGACACTGGATCCACGCCTGCCGTTGGTTCGTCCAGGATTATTATCTGAGAATCATAAAATATAGTATTATCCTCAAGCAACAAGGTTGTATTCTTAATGAAGTGTGTAGGAAAAATGTTGATAGTCGATTTTATGGCATTAAAAGATTCATTGTTTTATTAAAACTTTGTATGTACGAGTATGTATAAACTCTTTATTGTACAAAACACAAAACACAAATTTATGGCACAGGATAGGCAGTACAAAGGCGAACTTACACGATTCACGAAGGAAAACTTTCACGATTTTCACACGTTATTATTTACTGGACTGGATACGGATAAATATTTTTGCTGTGATAACGGGGACAAAGCCACCATCGAAACATTGGAGGTAATTTTAAAGCTTAATTATAAGTCCCGTTTAAGTAAATAATAATTAAGAAATACAAAGCTCAAATCTCTAAAAACCAAGATATAATTATTCAGATTTTGAAATAGTTGTCTTTGTCAAGATCGACGAAAACCCTTGGTTCAGGGCATTGAACGATCGTTTTGCGTATTGGGAGAGGGTTATCTAGCAAATCGAATTATTTAAGTACCTTGGGATCTCCTATACAAGCTATAGCGATGCTAAGCTTCCTCTTCTGCCCCCCAGAGAGATGTTTGGAGAACACGTTGGCCTGGTCTGAGAGACCAACGTCGCTCATCGCTTTACTGATCTCCTCGTTGTGACGCTTGCGCGGTATACCCTGGAAGAATAAATTATTTCTAGTGCTTCAAATGTAAGACTAGGGTCAACTTAGGGTAGACCGTTCACTAATCGGGGATCTCTTCCTCGGGGAAGGGACTTCAACTCATGGTATTTTTGTTTTGGTATCATGGTATTTTTGGTGGTACCTTAACGGCAGCGAAGAATTGAAGATGTTCCCGTACAGTCAGCAGATCAAACAGGACGTCTTGCTGAGGACACACGCCTATCATCTGCCGGATCTCGTGCATGTCGTTGGGGTCCCTGAAACCGTCAGCAACATTTTCAAAACTGCTATAATCAGAAACTTTACAAGTGCTCGAAAATTCTCTAAATTTCTTTTGGGTTAGGAGAACATTCCGAAATGAAAATCTCTCTTGATTCTTTTGTAGTTATTTTGCTAAAAAATAAGCAAACTTTAAACGGGTTTGCTATGGCATCATGTATAAATACCACGTGATGCTTTGCCGATGCTACATTAGAAAACCCAAGTTAATACAGTCATTTTATGCGGGGAATTGAGAATCTTTACTAAAAATCATGTTCTTTCTGTAATTTCACTGAAGTTAACTATTAGGTATATACAACATGCAGGCCAATCCAAAAAATTAGGCCGGCCAAGGTCAGGTAAATAGGGTAGCTTTCTTAGCCCCATTGTCTTCCAAAAGTTCTGATCATTTGCTGTACATTCTTACCAGCCTGATAAATATACCAACAGTTAAAAGGTTAAAACCAGGATTACCTCCACCTCTGACAAAAAAAAAACAGCTTACCTAACATCCAATCCATAAACATACGCCGTCCCAGCCGTGGGAGCGGTCAACCCGGTCAAGATATTAAACAGCGTGGACTTTCCGGCCCCATTATGCCCCAGAACCGCCGTGATCTGTCCCTCATAGATGCTGAGCTCTATGTTATCGATGGCTTTGATCTCTGGTCTTCGGCAGTGACGGAAGGACTTCTGGAGCCCAACGATGCGGATGGCTTCTTTGTCTTGGAGTTCTCTGTTGAAAAAAAGTAGTTTTTAAGTTGAAAAATAACTAAAATGTCTGCTTGATTTTCTATAATATTTGAGGAATAGGGACGATTGAACCCGATAAAATCTTATCAGGAATCACGGTTGATATCGTCAGAGATGGCCGGATGAGTTTGTCGCCTTTGATAAAGATAGCTGAAGGTTGGTATAGGTAAGTGGAGAAATAAATAAGAAAATAGGAGTTTGTTGAGCAAAATTTTACTAATGTAATTTAAATTATAACCGAAAGGAGCACAATTTTTTCCTTTATTCACTACCTACCTAAGGATGAAAAGTACAGAAGATAGTTAAAGGCGGGAGTGGTGAAATAGGGTTATTCACGAATTTCATGCGGACGAAGTCACGGGCGGAGCCAAAAGGATGACTCACGTTAGACTGAGCCGTACCCGGGCCGAGGCGTCCGACATGTCATTTTCTATGAAGCCCCGGAAGCTCCGGCCCGGCCGCGGCCCGGTCTAGCGCGAGTCATCCTTAATATTCAAGACTTACCTAGGCACAGGCTCAATATCCTTATTATGTTGCGTGTCGCCGTTAGAGTGGAAGTGCACGGCCGACACTCGGCCGCGTCTGCTGCCGACCCAGTAGGAGGGTAGCAGACAGAACCAAGGTTTCTGCTTTATACCGTATTCACCTAGAAATACAGGCTGCTTTAACATAACTAGTCTTAGACAAACAATCAGGCTGCTTGTCCACTGAGGCGGAGCGGAGCGGAGATGTGGGAAAACGACCAATTTGGTAAAAACCGGTCAAGTGCGACTCGGACTCGCGTTCCAAGGGTTCCGTGCATTACCCTATTTTTGACAATGTATTTTTTATGTGGAACGGGAATAAAATGTCTTTAAAAAACCTGTACGGCTTGGATCAAAAACTAAGTAATTAAGTCCGACTCACGTTCAAAATTTTAGACCCAGTAGTTTCGGAGATAAAAGGGGGGAAATGGTCGGACAGACAGACAGACGCAAGAGTGATCCTATAAGGTTCCATTTTTTCCGTTTCCGGTACGGAACCCTCATAATCTCCGCCAATTCTGAGAATGCTAGTTAGTCAGTGTTAAAATAGGCCTTCCAGCCGGTTCGGCGTGGATTTTGACTTATTCCTTGCGCTGGTTCAATGGCCTCGCCAAATCGACACCCGTTTCATATGAAGGGTGGAAAAAACACAAAATATAAGATAAATAAATAAGAACCCTACACTCACCCCCCTGTGCCGTGGTGCAGGTCATCCGCAATCAATGTAACCGCAATTCTTCCGAAATAAATAAGTTTTCGTGTAAAATTGTCCGCACCGATCGTTTTCTTTTCACTGACACATATATTTCTTCTGTTTTTTTCTTCTTTCCCCAAACGACAATATATATATAAAAAGGCGGGAATGAAATGAGGTGAAACTATGCATTAAAAACTAAACATTCCCCCGCCTGAGAAAGGCTAAAGCCTTTATCAACAAAGAAAATTCAACTCTATTAATAAACTACAACTAAACTAAAACAGTTTGGTATCGCTACCTCCGCTTATTCTTCCAAAGGAAGCCTACAAAATTTACAACCGGCCGCGTGAGGCTACCTGTTGGAGTTTTTAAACGTACTACCCTAAAAACGCCGTCTTTGCCGGGTAGCAACTCCTCTATTCTCCCTAACTTCCATTTAAGAGGAGGTAAATTTTCCTCCTTTATAAGAACTAGATCGCCCAGCTTAGGCTGATCAGTTGGAGATGTCCATTTTCTACGCATTTGGAGAGAATGTAGATATTGTTCACTCCATTTTCTCCACAGGCGTTGAGACATAGCTTGAATTAAGTTAAAACGACTCAACCGCGAGTTTGGAATGTCCTCAAAATTGTACTCCGGAACCGAAAGCAAACTACCTATAAATTGATGAGCAAACGTCAAGACCTCAAGTTCATGAGGATCTTGGGACAACGGGCATAACGGACGACAAAATATAATTAAGAACCGCTACTCAACCTGGTAAATACCGTTACCAATTCGTCGAACGTCAAAACTTGTTGACCTATGACACGCCGCAATAGTGATATAGGTAGCCGATTTTACGGTCGCCTCAAATAGACCACCGAAATGAGACAGCTTGGCCGCGCCATCGCTAAGCCCTTGCTGTACTTCCTGAGAAGCCAAATTTCTCCGCACATAATCCAAATACTTATTTGCACTAGAATAATTACTTCCGCAAACTCCTCCTGCTGGACCAATTTAACCGCAAAAAATTAAAACAATAATGAAATTAAAATTAACCGAACCGTCGCTCTGAGACAATTAATACCCCTATCAGTCTTTCAGACAAATTCCTGGGATTGCTGACAAACCGGAAACAATATGCTACGACCGCCTATAACATATTGAATCTACTAAACCGCGTAAAAATATTAATTTTGTCAACAATCCCGACTAAGGCCCGAACATTTACCTTCATCTTCCGCAATCCAGGTAATGGATCATCCGCGATATCCATTTTATTCCTGGGTCAGGTATCCGCATCACCTGACAACTAATAAAGACCCTACCATAACGGGTACTCAAGAAGCACTGATGCGCGACAACCGCAATTCGCGACATCAGCAGGGTTAATTTCTGAAGGTAAGTGTCTCCAGGACTTGTCTAAACCGCAATTCACAATTGGTGAACTCGATTCCCCTTCGCGAGGAACCGCTTTTCCATAGCCAAGAACCGATTCGTGGCTAATGGTACAGTATTTACATTCTCCGGAGCATCAGATAAAGAAGCCGTTAAAGTGGCTGGACCTGACAGCACGTAGCCGAACACCGTTTTCGTCACCCGTGGAATGTGATCCTTGATTTTAATGCGTCCGCTGAGTACAATATCACCAAGTAGATCTTCGCCTATTAAAATATCAATTTGTCGACTGACAAAGAACTGTTCATCCGCAAGATACAGTCCCCGATAATTATCCGCTAATTGGGCCGGCAACGAATATGCAGGTATGTTATAGGTAACTTCATTTAAAACTGTAGCCGTGGTCACTAGCACAGGCTGATCCGTCAGCCTAGGTGCCATGGTTAAATTAACTGCCCCCCTACAACCGCTTATAGGAGTACAGTTCAGTCCTGTGATTGGGACATCAGACTTAAACCGTTTTAAGCCCAACTTCTGCACGCAAGCCTCCGATATAAATGTGCTCTCGCTGCCTCCATCCAGTAAGGCCCGCGCCTCGTGGAAGCTTCCGCTGCTGTCCAGTACTCTTATTATTGCCGTCGCAAGAAGCACCTTCCGCTGAAACCTATCAGATTTGTTGACCTGTGATGCCATTAGTCCAGTAATTCCAGGGACCGCACTTCCTGGGTTGCCGCTGGCCAAAGGTGCACTCACAATAGGAGCACTTGGAGAGAACGAGGTAGCACTGTGAGCCTTCCCAATTGTAGCAACATTATTTGAAGTCAAACGTTGTTCACGATCTGAACCAGTCGCCGGAAGATCGAAATGTAATAAATAATGGTGTTTAGCCGAATTACACTTGTAACAGTTCTTGTTATAAGTGCACTGGTTAATGTTGTGACCATTCAAACACTTGAAGCACAACCTGAGCGATACCACCTCACGCTTCCTAGCCGCAGGTTTCATCTCCAGGAATTTTTCACACCTAGCAATGAAGTGTCCGCTTTTTCCGCACAGTCGACACGCCGACGCCGAACCCGCACCCTCGAATGCCGCATGAGCCTTTACCGCATGGCTCTGTCCACTTCCACTACGCCTTCCCGCTGACGTACTGGCCTGTGGCTCCGCACTGGATTCCAAAATCCGTATTTCGGTTTCCAAAAACTTTATAAGGTCCGAGAATGTGGGTAACTCTTTATCGGCGTGCTTATCTTCAAAATGTTTCTTCAAGTTGCCGTCTAACTTTTGAAAGTTAATATAAAACAGCAAATAGCACCACGAATCAACAGGAAACTGCATCTTTTCCAAGGCCTTTGTGTTTTCAATTAAAGTATTTAAAAACATTTTTAAACCACTTGCCCCTTTAATGGTGACATGAGGTGCACTTAACAAATTGTGCAACAAACGATCCGCTAACAACCTTTTGTTGTTGTACCGTGCATTTAACAAATCAATCGCAACCGAATAATTATCTCCTGTGACCGACAAATGCTGGATCAAGGACTTTGGTTCACCTAAAAGCGACCCCGCTAAATAATACATTTTTTCAGTATCCGATAAGGTGGTATCATTGCCCACCAAAGATTGGAACAATTCCATAAAAGGAACAAACTCTTCCACCTGTCCCGCAAAGGTAGGAAGTTTGACTTTAGGGAGAACTGCCCTATTCCGCGCGCTTTTAGGATTGTCATTACCGTTACCGCTGCTACAGCTATTGTCCGCGTTAGCTGAAGCGTTCAAATTAGTCAACCCTAAATGGCGTTGTTTTATAAAATAATATTTCTTGTTGTACGCTTCGTACTCCTGAAGATGACTTTCCAAATCAAAGCTCTCTATATCCGCAGCAGAGAGTTGAAGTTCATAAAACATTTCCGTAAATGTCTCATAAACTTTCTCTAAATCTTGAAACCGCACGAGAAAATCACCTTCTTGTTCCGAAGACAATTCGGGATTACGAGCCAATCCATCCAACACATCCATACTACGACATGCTGTATGATATTTCATCTGCAGCAACTGTATCCGCCTAGCTGCCGCCATGTTTACGTTGGTATTCGAATACGAAATCCAAATAAATATAATCAATAGGATCACGAATCCAAACAAGAACCACACCATGAAAACTACAAATAACAATTATACATTATTTTTATTTTTAACGTACCGCACCGCAATAAATCATTAAATATAAACCGCACTTTGTAATAATACCTATTGAGTTTTTACCGCTAACTTCAATATATATTATGAAATATTTATTCCGCAAACTTTGAAAGAAAATGTTTAGAACCCCTGAAAAATCTGTTCATGTACCGAAATTGCATTAAATACCGATAAATAATGCTCAATACCGCTTAAACTAGAAATATCAATGTTCAGAAAAACACAAAAATCCCACCTTAGCTGAGGATCGAACCCTCGACCTCAATAATAGTAAGCAACCACTACAACCACTAGGCTAGTGTAGCAGTTACCTAACTAGACGAAATAACCCTATAGTATCTGAACCTAGCGATGTGGTAACTTGACAACCAAAACTGTTTTAGTTTGAGATGTCAAAACCAATAAAATAAATTTATGACAAATTGAATTTCAACGCGACGAATAAAGATGGAAAATGTATGGAAAATGAAATGAAATAAAACAAAATCCCCAGTCAATATATATAAAATATTAAAAAATGTGACCTAAAAATAAATATTTCCCCCAAATTGGTATGAAATGAAACCGCAATGATAAAATGAAAGAAACGGGTGAGATTTGCCGAGGCGCCGACAAAAAAATCCGGCTCGAAGGACCAAATGTTAAAATAGGCCTTCCAGCCGGTTCGGCGTGGATTTTGACTTATTCCTTGCGCTGGTTCAATGGCCTCGCCAAATCGACACCCGTTTCATATGAAGGGTGGAAAAAACACAAAATATAAGATAAATAAATAAGAACCCTACACTCACCCCCCTGTGCCGTGGTGCAGGTCATCCGCAATCAATGTAACCGCAATTCTTCCGAAATAAATAAGTTTTCGTGTAAAATTGTCCGCACCGATCGTTTTCTTTTCACTGACACATATATTTCTTCTGTTTTTTTCTTCTTTCCCCAAACGACAATATATATATAAAAAGGCGGGAATG
The DNA here is from genome assembly GCF_963556715.1 of Cydia fagiglandana. NCBI lineage: Eukaryota > Metazoa > Arthropoda > Insecta > Lepidoptera > Tortricidae > Cydia > Cydia fagiglandana. The sequence goes on along the minus strand of NC_085951.1, from coordinate 14,139,958 downwards.
AAATGAGGTGAAACTATGCATTAAAAACTAAACATTCAGCGTAGGCAGCCGAATTTAGGATACAGATTTTTTTAACCAACCATACCGCAAAATCTTTCTCTTTTCATTTTCAACGAGACGGGCGCAACCTGGTTCCATTTCTATCGCCTGTCACTTTCGCACTTACATACTTGTTAGAACGTGACAGGCATGGTGACAAGCGATAAAAATGCGACCGTGCTACCGCCACAGGTGTATTTAAGACGAAACAGGAGCTGAGTTTTAAATATTTTAGGTAAATATACCCGTCTCGCTAACGGAAGCGGCTCCTAAAACTAGTGCGATAAGGACAAGGCGAAAAATCCCGCGTAAAAATCTCAAAAATCGAGGATTCGTACTCGACTGTTTCCTCCTCCAAAACTTAACCAATCCTAACCAAACTTGGAAATCTAAATGATTATGAAATTATCTGTGTCGGACCGTTTTGCTTTTTTGGCTTATTGATATCAGTTTTGAATACTACGCCTCTCATTGCGGCATAGTCAATTATGCCATTTTGGCCATTTTTGAAGGGCTCTAGCGCCTTAAAAAACAAAAATATCAAAAAAAGCAAAACGCTCCGACACAGATATTGACAATATTAATCTGTGTTGAAAAAATCAATGCTCTAGCATCAAAACCCACGGAGGAAACAGTCGAGTACGTTTGTATGGAGAAATGACCACTCTTCTTCTTCCTCGCGTTATCCCGGCATTTCGCCACGGCTCATGAGAGCCTGGGGTCCGCTTGACAACTAATCCCATGATTTGACGTAGGCACTAATTTTTACGAAAGCGACTGCCATCTGACCTTCCAACCCAGAGGGTAAACTAGGCCTTATTGGGATTAGTCCGATTTCACGATGTTTTCCTTCACCGAAAAGCGACTGGTAAATATCAAATGATATTTCGTACATAAGTTCCGAAAAACTCATTGGTACGAGCCGGGGTTTGAACTCGCGACCTCCAGATTGCAAGTCGCACGCTCTCACCGCTAGGCCACCAGCGCTTCGTGAAATGACCACTCCTGTTGGCTCTTAAACGAATGGACTTACTGGGCATCACAGCATCGAGCCAATAAGCTATGAGGGCGTAGAGCACAGTGTCAACCGCCATCATGATGAGACTCCCGCCGAATGGCACTCCAGGCCCGCTCCAGAGGCTGTCCCACGTCACGCCCTGCCCTTGCATGTCTAGCACTAAGGCCTGGAACACACAAATATAGAATACAGGAAACTTATAACAAAGTAGGTAATATGCGTCTGATCTGCCGACCAACACTTTTACGGTAAGATCCCCCCTCCATTGTGAGGGTGCCCTGGCGACAAGCCTGCCGGAGGGCGCCGTGGTGGAATGTCATCGATCCCAGTGCGCCGTCACGAACGGCAACGAGAGTGAAACGCCGGAGTGGGTTTAGTGGGTACGACCAAATTCTCCCCTACTCTCGCCAAGAGAGGGAAATGGAGCGGCACAAACCATGCGTAAATGCATTCCCACGCCGTCAAAAAAAACCCAAGTCAAAGTCAAGCAAAGTACAGTACAGCTTGGCAAAAACGAGTAGAAATTAAAAAGTAGCAACACTGTAGTGTCGCCCCTTTTCTATATATTGGTTTGAAAGGGACGACAGCTTTTTTGCCAAGCTGTAATAATCTATGTACAAACACAAGATCATCATCAGTCGTTGGATAGTGGTCATCATTAGTCTGTATAGTATGAATAGGTAGGTTAGGTTTGACTTTTTCATGATGTGGCCAACCGATAATATTTTTTAAATGATGGCCATATCTGGCCACGACAACACATATGGAGACAAAAATCAGGAGTCGGGAGGAGGAGAGAAAACTCACCTTATCCATAGCGAGCGCGTATGCACTGGAGCTGATAAGAGAGACGAACCAGAAGGCGAGGGAGTCGGCGTTTTGCACAAACACTTGGATGAAGTACAGACCGCTCATCAGGTTCACTGCGAAGCTGCCCAGGATACCGGCCGTCTGGATACAAATAGATAACAGTATTGTTTTATGCTAGAGGTTCTCACATATCACATCTCTTGCCTATAGTTTTACAAGAGGGTTAGAGACGTAGTCCCCGCGACGCATGACCAATGGAATCCGGCCCTTAAAACACTTTTTTTCTTGCTACCTATGCAATGCAAGTTATTCAGACAATTTTTCATCGCCGAGGATGAACTGACACCAAGTATATAAGATCCTAGGTTCATTTGTCAATCCTTCTTCTAGCTTCTCACCAGATCATCGTTGATACAAATTTTGACAAACACCAAACTCCACGTGTACTCACCCTAGCTTTATCGAAGAATGGTGTCAGCATGAATGCAAAGGTTATGATCGTGAACCCGAATAGCAGCATCAAGAGGAAAATTAGGATGTACGACGAATGTTGGAACACCTGAAAAAATCAATAATATATTAAGAATATGACGTATTTTAACAGTAAATTAGATTTCATTTAACAGTAACAGTAGATTTCGCAATAACCATAATTCTTACAGCCTTACCTTTAGAGCAAACAGCAAAACAGTACTGAAGACTGATAGAATGGTTACGAAGACAGCGTAGATCAGGAACCATGACGCCCTAAAAAAACAAAGAACATTAAAATGAATCAAACATTCCACTCCGATTATTATTATTTAACCTATTTCTCAATGAGAAATCCTGAGTTATTTAGTGGATCATATGCTCTAAAGTCTCTAAAGTCATACCGATCATACACAGGTAATCGTGACCAGTTTTAGACGATTATAGACAAATAGATTATAGAAATTAGACTCAGTCTTAGTTAGTATTTATTAGGAATCTCACCAGTAAACAGAATCCTTAAGCCCCATAATCCTCATTCCCTCCCTGATCTTCTTCTCCTTCTCCCCCACCACGAACATGAGGAGATACGTGATGAACTGACTGAGCGTCATCACCATGTACATGGGCATGATGACGCGGAAGATGACCAGCCAGTCGCCGGTGTGCTGGCGCTTGGGGAACTGGGTTAGGTCTACTCGGGGTGGGGGGAAGGGTGTGCCGGTGTCCAACTGAAAAATGATAAAAGTGGGTAAGTAAAGGATGACTCACGTTAGACCGGGTCGTGTTTGGGCCGGAGCTTCCGGAGCTTACTTTTCTATGACATGAGAGGCAATCACGTGATGCTTTCCATAGAAAACGATGCGCCGGAAGCTCCGGCCCGGACACGGCCCGGCCTAACGTGAGTCATTCTTTATGCAGTTCGACAACCAAGGGAATCTATCGTATATTTCATGATCATCACGACATACGAGTATGATACATAAATCTGAGAGCATTCATAAAGAAGTAGATTCGCAGTTGTATTGAGATATAAAGTCCAATTGATTAGCTACAGCCAGACACTATCAAATTACCATCTCTTTATAGTTTTATACGGGTTTTAAAATAACTCATGTCTACGTTTTTCTATTAACCTTCTGAATCTTCTGATGCTTTATTTCATGCATGGTGTAAAATAATTTATTACAATCAAATACCGTATTGTCTTGTTCAGAGATCTAAAATTATTAGTGTCACCTTCGCCGTGGAAAAACAAATGAGTAAAAGTCTTACCTTAATCTTCGTAAAATCGATCAAGGTCTGCAGCGCCAGGAAACCAGAATAGTAATACTGCAGCACAGGACACGTATCCTCGCTGTGCATCTCCGAGAGCGGTATCAGCTGCCCTCCGCGCGACCAGTCGGACGACCAGTCGCCTTTCGGAGGGGCCTCGCGGCAGAACGCGTCGGATGTGTAGAGGGTTCGAGTTGAGGGCGTCCCGAAGTTTGAGGGGTTTGTGCGGATTGTGTACCTGCAGAAAAAGTGTTATATGTCGTTAAGTCCCCAATCCGCATGGGGCTAGCGTGAGGACAATAGCCCAAGCCCTCTCGCGCATGAGAGGAGGCCTGTGCCCAGCAGTGGGACGTATATAGGCTGAATGGTGGATGGTGGATGATGGTGTCGTTAACACATAGTTCGTGCTATAGCTGTAGGGTGTAAACACGCCGCACCGGGCAAAGACATTAGTGTGAACTCTCTCATACTCAAAACTCCTCTGTCAATAATCGGGTAGCAGCATAAGTATCAGTAAGGTGTTTATACTTTACACAATGTCACAGCTCCCTGAGCTACCTTTCTAAGCATGTGCACAGAGGGTCAGGGACGGCGTTATAGATGAGAAAAGGAATGTTTTCAGTAGTGAAGGTCTTATTGTTTACTTACTGTTTCCCCGAAGCTAGAAAACCATAAGAAAGCATGGTCTCCATCTGAGGCAAACAGGAACAAAGAGATTTTTTAGCAGTAAAGGGTTGCGTCTTACCTAAGTGGTTCCCCGAAGCTAGTCGGATCCGTATGGAATATGACGGCAATGGGGAAGTTCTTGGCATCGCTGTGGTAGGCGTCGTTGAGCTCGGTGGTGTTGTTGTAGCGCACCCAGCGAATTGGCTGCTGGTGGGACTCCAATAGCATCTCGTTCAGTTCTTCGAGGAAAGGCTGCAGCAGGAAGATGATTAGAATTATTTGTGAACAATTTAGAACTGTTAGAGGATTTGGGTACATCTTATACTCAGTGAATTCTTTAATATTCCATAAATATATTATGCAAGAAACTAAAAAAACACACGACTTATTATTTTCAATTTTAACCTCGCGAGTCTAAATGTACATCAAAATGTATATATTCGTTGCATTGCAATCGAATTTGAACCTGTCGTGAAACAAATAAAGTGGTATTTCTTTTCTTTAATTGCGTTTTAAAACAAGCGTTCCAATTCACTTACAGAACAAGGTTCAAATTAAAAATTGGAAAACTTTCTATGGTGGATCTTACGAGGTTAAATACATCGAAATATTTAACCGTTTTTACCTCTGGTTTCCTACTGTGTTTCATAGATCTATCATCGTGAACAATCGCATCGTCTACATAAAAACTGACAAAACAATGATCCAACGAAGTAACATTTACTGATAATCGGTCAAATGTATTGCTGTATGTACTCACCACAGTCCCATTATCATTCAACCAATCAGCAACCACAGCGACGGAGTGGTTAGCCGGGAAAGCGTCATAGTGCACCCGGACCGTCCGACCCGGCTTGGTGACCTCAGGAAAGTTGGGGTTGGGTACCAGCATCTTCAGGAATATCAGGACGCCCAGCGAGTATAGCGGTACTAGTACCTCCTGTGAAAGAATATATGAGTCAAAATTAATCAGTAAAATTTTCTAGACATACATAGTAAATTTTGAGATGTACAATATTTTCAGTTAAATTGGAATGTTTTTCACGATGCATTTTCTGTTTTGTATAGAGTGAGATTATTTAATGTTTATCAAAATTTCCGATATTTAATGAATTACAAATATTACAATCATAAAGTCTTTAGTAGCAAGTTTCAGACGATACATAACAATTTACTGACAATATAAGAATGGTTAAGGCCGCCGGAAGACGCTGGATGCGGGTCGCTTCCAACCGGTACGAATGTAGGTCCAAGGGGGAGGCCTATGTTCAGCAGTGGACGTCTTATGGCTGAGATGATGATGATGGTGATAAGAATGGCATCATCGTTACCTGGATCGTATCTCTAAATTAACATTGGATGGGCAGTTACAATTTGGTGCCGTGACCAGGATTCTGAACAATCGGACCGTTGAGGCCAATTAATCTAGTTTTAACCCAGATTACTCACAGCCAAGGTCTTCCTCGTGTCCCTCTTCTTGAGTAACAGGTTCCGCACGGTGGTGGCCCAGAGCTGCGGCCAGAAGCGCGCGGGCGGCCGCGAGCCCATGGTCCCGCGCAGCCGGCTGCCCGCCGCCACGCAGTCGGGCGTGCCAGCGCCTTTTTCGCATTTTCTATAACAAGAAATGTTACCGTCATTGTCATGATCAGTGACATTTCAGACTAACTATTCTAATAATAACTAACATAAAGTTAGACCAAGATCACTTTATCTTGGCCTAACTCTATCCTGTAGAGTAGAGGTTACAATACACTACAACTGCTCTTTATTGCATAACCTCAAAATAAATTTACAAGGAAACACACACATAATTAATAGCTATAGGTTGATCTTTCGATTACACTAATCTTCTTAAAAGGGCAAAAGGGGTGACATTGAAGAAAGTAATTTTACAAATTAATTTGAAAAGGGTAAACAATTAACATTGGCGAAATATTAAGGTCGTCTCTAATCGCTCTAAGACAGAATCAGCTTGAAATAAGTACGTAAGAAGCCTGTTGCGGAGTTTATCGCTGTAGTTTTTTGTGACGATGCCTGTAGCTGATTGTAAATTTGTGTTCACCTGACGAAGCCTGCGTTGTGGATATAAAAGTATGGCCCCTAAATAAGTACTTCATACTCAAACTTGCTTTTATACACCATTTGCTAGAAATCACACTGACAATTTCCCCATTGCGTGCGATAACGGTAACCTAGTAATTTAAAGCATACAAGCAGTTTAACTTTACCTTTAGTGCGTGTGTTTTTGAACCCTACCTTTATTGGAGTGATTATTAGGGCGCCCTAATGAGTGAGCCCCCCTGGCGCCACTGTCATGCATTTTAACTGGGGCTATATTCTCGCGCGGTGAGCATGTTATTGAAATTATTAGATTGATAATTTCTACAATTTCGATTTTAAGTTTACGTTTAGTATGCTTGATTGACTAGATTACGTTTAAATTATTGTAAAATAAAAGGTACGTAAAAAAATGTCTCACATTTTACATAGCTCTGTAATAATATGAAATTTAACAAAAATCTAATTTCAAAAATACGCATTCTTTTATTTTGAATTAGCTTAGGTATCACAGAATTAAAGTTATTAGTAGCTATGAATTATGTAAAGCTAACTATTAAGTAGTTACGGGGAAGTAACCTTGAAAATACAAAGTTCCAACAGTTCCCGGTAATATGACACACGAGAACGTTTATACCAGATACTTTGGAAACTCGTTAGCACGAATAAGTACCTGTAGTTTCGAACTTTATGGTGCGTTTTCGTACATGAAATGAATGTTGATCTCATATGTTTAGTTTTAAGTTTATAAAATACATTATGTATGTTAGTCTGTAAGGTATTTGTAATATGGGCCTTGTTGCCTGAATTAAATTTCTAAATAAAATAAATATGTGGGCCATCACAAGCATATCGGAGTTTGAGAGCCAGTTAGGTTACTTATTTTGCAGTTCTGATGCTCCATTACGACACCCTGCGCTATAATAAGCACATTACGTAACTACGTTTAAAGGGCAATATGTACTGTATAACAATGTACGATACACATGCAAATAGGTAATTCGCAACTTGTGTCGATTTAAAACCCTCCCTTCGGTCGTGTTTATAATATTCGCCACAAGTTGCGATTTTCCTATTTTTCGCACTTGTATCGTAAATAACTATTACTAACTAGTCGAATCAGCTAACTCTTTGCGAAACTACACAAAGAAACGAATTTTTGAAATTCACCATCTAACAATAACTAGATTCGTCGACAAAATCACGCGCGGAGGCTAATGGTAACATTCCATTTCTAACTGCAGCTGCACTACTAGTACTGAACGCGTCGCTGTTATTGTCAATTTCCATAGGTAGGTAAAGTGAACAGTAATGCAGCTGTCGTTGGAAATAGACTGTCACCTTTAAATATTTTTTTTTGTAGGTACTTAAGGCAATTATAATCGTCAGAAGTTATAAAACGGTTGAATATGAATAAATCAGTAGGCATATGGCAGAATAGAGTCCCTGTCATACAATATGCACCGCACCCTCAGGGCAGCACTTCCGGAGGGGCCAAGGTGCCAGGGGAAGGCATAACCTGTTTTATAGGGTATAACGATCGATCTGATTTGTAAGTACTTAATATACAACCATAGACTAGGAATTCTCTAGAGCGAGTTTAGTCCCGTGCCGTGATTGGTCCGTTCAAAGACACGGACGTCGCACAAAGACACTTTCGACTCGAACATGGAGTAAAATTACCGTATGCGTGGCAGAGGGGGTAGCGCGACTATGCTCAGTCTGGAGGATGTTTTGTCTGTGTATACAACTGACTTTGAGAACTTTGAAGGCTTAAGGAGCCCACTGACTAACAGTCCGCCGGACGGTATCGGCCTGTCAGTTGTTCGGAACTGACAAAATTTTGTTCTAACTGACAGGCCGATACCGTCCGGCGGACTGTTAATCAGTGGGCCCCCAGAACATTTAGTAGTAACTGGAGACGTCATGGATATCATTTTCTGTACAAAAAAGTCTGCCGATTTTTGCGGGGACGTCAAAATGTATTGCTATTTCTACATGATTTCTAGGTAACGTACAAATAACCATGTTAGTCCATACAAAAGTTTGGACAACTGTGCGAGGTTTTCCACATAAATATAAAGGTTTCGGAATAGCAGAATATTAAACTATATAGCGAAGAGTAGCAATGTACAAGTTGCAGAACATTCTCAAAAATTCAGTAACATTCTGGGAATTTCCGGAAACTTACACAATCATTTTAAATTAAATTTCCAATGCGAACATTCCCTATGAGAATTATCAAAAAATGTACTATTAGTATTACTTTAGTAAACTCGTAAATAAGACAGTCAGTTAAAATAATTGATAACGGCGGTGTCCGTCGACTTCCTGAATAATTTTTATGGTTCGTAAAATTTAAGTTCTGAGAACATTCCGTATGGAAAATTTCGCAACTTTGGAAACTTCTCCTTGGTGCATTGCTAGCTAAGAGTAACCCCAATTATACTGTAAAAAGTAGACGTTCGAACTATGCAAAAGTTCCGATTTTAGAAACTATAGAAACAGTTCATTTCAATACATTATGAAACATCAAATAAATTCCAAGAAAGTTTCTTTCATCTGAATCATAAAGGAAGTGAGCGATGAGAGAAATACTCGCGTTCCTGGAATTGTGGAAGTTGGGAAAGTATTCTAGAATCTAGAGTAGTCAGGGCGTTGGAATTCTGTTCAGGGCATTTACCTACGGAACGGACTGATTCGAACTTTAAGATTATTCAAACAAAAACGTGACATATCAGATCCATATATCGTATCTTTAGCAATTTTTTTCCGTATCTTAAAGTTCGAATCTAGCCGCTAGAGCATATTCAGATTAAGCAATTTGTTATGGTTTTGAAATGGTTTTGATACGTAGTAGTAGTAGTAGTAATCACTTTATTGTACACAAGACAGGTTTACAAAAATAAATTACAGTAATGGAAGTACAAAGGCGAACTTATCCCTATAAGGGATCTCTTCCAGCTAACCTTCGATTAGATGAGAGGAAAACTCCAGTCAGGTCAGATAGACAAACTTACGGGATGTACAGTAATATTTAGAAAAAGTAAACTAACGTATTGTCAACTCATAAAATACATAAAATACATACTAGCATACATACGATCTTCAAACCAGAAAAATTGCACAAAAATATATTTCAAAAATCTACCCTCATACAAAATGTATCCCCACCCAGCCTCGAATACATTTTTGCTTCACAAGTTTTGATAACTCTAATGTGGGAATGGGGTTAACAATAGACTACTCGTCTCGTCTACTCGTATTTACTCGGCCAAGCCAAACACACAGCGTCGTTAAACTCGTTGGCATTTCATGAGCTACAAAAAACGGGGCATAAAAGAAACAAATGGCCAATATTTACTGTCCGTTGTACATTTGACATGAATATTTCGGCTGCAATCGTGTTTCGTTTCGATTTTCATTTAATATTCATACGTAAGTAATGTACCAAATTTTATATTTTGTACGTACTTTACTCTCTCACATTATTTTATTTCTCATTCAATATTCTGTAGTTATATATCCCCTCAACTGTGGGAGCGCCTTTCAGGCGGTCATAAAATTGGCGGTTTATCTGTGGCTCAACCTGCCAGGTTCGCATAATTTGCGCCTAAACTTAAGGTAAAATATCAGTGAAACATATGTTTAACTCGCTCTGACATATTTAATCGTGGAGTGAATGAAGCAAGACAGCTAGCAAGCGAACATTTGAATGATCAACGGTTGAAAAAGTCGTTAACTTTCGTCAGTCAAAAACAGCCACTGTAACGAGTAGGATTTTACGTGTTTTTATAGTAAAATTGTGGATTTTTATGGTGAAACCGTTAAAAAGCTGAGGAAATGTCAGTAAACTTATGTTAATATTATGTTTGGGTGTGTTTTTAGAATAATATAAGTGCTAAAGGTGTGAAGAAATGACATGCCAAGTCATAGCCGAAATTTTCTTACTCGGTTTCTTATTATTTGTATAAGTTTTACTATGTCTCAAAACAATCATAATATGTCGTAGTTCATATAGATTATATTAAATACAATGAAATTAGTTTAAAATCTGTTTAAAGTGAATAATAGCTATCAAACTAAATAACGGTCGGCACATAACCTCTCGGGCTGTCGCAACAGACTGGACGAGCACCTGCCAGGCTGTCACCACAGACGGCGCTGTCATGTTACTAACGCACGTTTGCATAGCATGGACATTCCACTTACTAACTAATTCTACGATAATTCTCTTTCCACATAGGCTATAATAACACAGCTCAGCGCAACTGTAATGAGTGAGAGCAAGGGCTGGACATTTAATTTGTAAGATTATAGTTTGGTCCATGAAGTCTTTATACTGAGATTGACGAGTATAAAAAAATTTAATATAAATTAATTATGCAAGGGTTTTAATATGGGTACTAGGCGACAGTGATGATGATGATGATAATAATAATGATGGTGGTGGGGTTTGCTATTAAGATTTTAGGTGTTACTCTTCACACATTCTGAAATATTCCTTTATTGCTCTTACGGTCTAGGTATGTCCATATTAATCAAACCATATAGATGTGATTTGGTCTATATTTGTCTTGTTTTCAGATCAAGTTTTTAGATGTTTTTTGTTTAATAAGAACAAGTGCGATTATTTATTATTAAATATTGTTTCATTAATACCCTGAGAAACGGAATTTCTTTGGATTAAGGCTGCTGGTTGCTGTGATTTTTCAACATTTTGTGGGCTATCAATGGTGCATGAATAAATAAAAGCATTTTTTAAACATTTCTTACCATATAACTACTGCACCTGCATTACTATTACTTTGGCCACAGATAGTTTACAACTTAAATTTCTTATTTATGTATAAAATTATTACATAAGGTGTGGTAGGACTCCACAATGCATGTAATTAGAAACTTATTTACGTGCGCCATTTCTAGGGCAGACATAATTTCAATAAAGTTTTCAAATGGTATATTTCATGTATTTAATTGATAAGCCTGACATTTTATGTTTTTTTGATGTGTATGATTACATTATGTACATTATTAGAGTAACAGATACGCCTAAAAACTGTTTATTTTTTTATTACAATAGAAAATGAAAGATACATTTCGGTACCTATAATTTGAATTCGACTGTACAGTTATTTTATGTTAGTTTAATGGTCGTAATTTTAAGTAGCAGTTAGATAATTAAATAAAGAGCAGAAAAAATACAAACTATAGACTGTATCATTGTAAAAAACGGAATAAATCGCAATTTTCCACTTGCACATGGACCTAGAAACCCTGTCTGTGGAGCAGACCCCTTAGGCTGCCACAGATGCATGAGGGGGAGCGGCCATATTCATCTCCCACAGCTGAGGGGATATATAAAATAGCTGTTTTCTGTAGCTATTTAGTATAAAAATATTTTGAAAATTCTATTGAAATACCTATCGATTGGCGTGATAGAGAGATAACTGCCATGTTCAGGAGTAAATGTTAGTTTAATTAATCCTTGGACTTGACGCTTTAACTATACAGTCCCGTATTTCATTTATTTTCATTAAAACCCGCCATCACCGTTTTCTATCATCGCGATCGTAATCTCCGAGGTGAAGGCCACAAAAGCGTCCATTTTTGGCGCGATTCCATTTCCCTATACTGTCTTCATTAGAATAAGAGCATAAAAACATTATTTGTGTCGTTTCCAAGCAAAAAGTTCAACTTTGTGGCTTGCCGTAAGGACGATTTGGCAGGTTATTCGTATAAAGGTACAAGCAAATCTCGTCCTTATGGCAAGCGACAAAGAAGAAACTTTGACTAGACTTTAATACATTTAAATAAGCTGATAAGACGTTTTGGAATTGGTTATATCATCTGTGTTTTAGTTGAAGAAGGGCTTACGTGCCGTGAAATTTCTATGGTTTTATATTGTTTTGGAATAAAAATGTTTCTGTCGTAAATCTGGCACGCAGCAGCTGACCAGAAATGTCTTTACGATGACGATTTGTGATGATATATAACAGTGTTCAGGCCCTTTAGCAATCTAAATATGTATGTCCAATAGTGTACGACAAAGAAAAACAAGATATTAGACTCATATTCTGTGGCTAGAGTCACACCAAAGTCTGCAGCGGATCTGATAGCCCACGCAGTGTAAGTGTTATTTACACGTCATAATTTCATAGAAGTTTGACGTTTAAAATGATACTTGCACTGCGTGGGCTATCAAAATCACTGCAAACTCAAGTCCAGTAATCTATATATAAAAGTTTATAAATGAATCCCTTTTTCCCTTGGTCACGGCATCACGCGTGAACGGCTGGACCAATTTCGCTGATTCTTTTTGTGTTGTGTTTGTTATTGTCAGGAAAAGGTTCTTATGAAAGAAAAAAACTCTCGCGCACGAAGGGTTCCGTACCATAATGCAAAAAAAAAAAACAAAAAAAAGCAAAAAGAAAACGGTCACCCATCCAAGTACTGACCCCTCCCGACGTTGCTTAACTTTGGTCAAAAATCACGTTTGTTGTATGGGAGCCCCATTTAAATCTTTATTTTATTCTGTTTTTAGTATTTGTTGTTATAGCGGCAACAGAAATACATCATCTGTGAAAATTTCAACTGTCTAGCTATCACGGTTCGTGAGATACAGCCTGGTGACAGATGGACGGACGGACGGACGGACGGACGGACAGCGAAGTCTTAGTAATAGGGTCCCGTTTTACCCTTTGGGTACGGAACCCTAAAAAATAAGGAAGTCTAAAAAATAGATAGAGTCTAAGAAATAGATAAACGTAGGTACGAGTAAAACGAAGTTCGCCGGGTTATAGTTCAAAATAACTTTCAGCCAATATATTTACCCTAGGATTCAGTTACCATTTCTTTGAAATTTACATACTTTCCAGTCCGACCTTTATTTACGTGTCGCATTATTATGTAAGAGCCATAAAGCTCACCGAAGTCTCTTATTGCCAAATCATGAGGCCTCTGGCCCCTGTATTGTTTAATGTATTGAATTTCTTATATACCAAGAAAAGTCTACAGCGATTTTGATAGCCCACGCAGTGTAAGTGTTATTTTAAACGTCAAACTTCTATGAAATGATGACACATTTAAATAAAGTTGCACTGCGTGGGCTATCAAATTCGCGGACAGACTTTTTGGACTAACTCTATTACATTTATAATAATACCTAACCCGAAAATACGCTGTAATCCTATTTTGACTCACGGTGCGACATTCAAATTTTAGGACCTATATGATTTGATATCCATTGTTCAATGCAGCTCATTAGTACCAGTTAGCTGTCATTATCTGTCAATCATATTGGCATGGACTGATTGCGTTGGAGACGTGACTGGTTTGATTGATTGTCTACTTTATGTGCAAGCACATGGTGCGGTTTTTAAAGACACCAGAGTGTACTTTGACAGGAAAGTGCAAAAATATGGAAAGGTTGACGGTGATAGTAGGAATCTTTGTAAGGTAGGTGTGGGATCATGCACAGATTTTAAACAATATCTGTCACTTCTGTAAACAATAATTAACAACTTGTGTGATTTCATCACAGGCACTACATATATATAGTGGATAAGGAATCAACATCAACCCAAAAATGGCGCTTTAAGGCCCTTTACTTTAGGTATATTCATAGGAGTGACGTGAACCTAATTGCTTTAACCCGGTGTGTCTCTTTGTTTCTAGTTTCTACCCGAATACGCCAAAGGTTTACTCTTGTGGTATTAGTAACGGTCAACCTTGTATTCATATGGGTCAAAACTGCAGATTTAATAAACGAGGTTTCAACAGATTCGTACTTGATTCGTATTACATATAGCCTCGATTATATGAACTAGTATCTTTGCACACGATTCATAAATCTATCAACGGGTGACGGAAATTTGACCACAACTGTCTTTCAGAGATCTTTCTGCATATTTAGCTAAAGTTTTTAAAATATACATATTTTCGTGGACTAGTTTTCCTTACACTAAACCGCTTTGGACCGGGTATTCCTTCCATTTTGCCCGGGTAACCTACATTCTCTGGGATGAATGCCAGCCCCCGCCGCCGGGGAGTCTGGCCTTGCCGCGACATTTTGCCCCGAAAGGACTAAAGTGTAAGCTCTAGTGTAAGATCTAGGCGTTTAGGTCTTTAGTCTTTTGAAAAATGTATTTGCTTAGAAGACGTGTTGTAAATTCAGATCAGAACGAGACGGAGATGAATAGGTTTTTTTCTGTGTCATTTGTCTGTTCACTCTCCCAAAGAAGTACTTAAGAGAAAAGGGGATGAAATCAAGTAGGTACTTATAGAAAATAAATGTACGCAATTAAATGTATAGGTATTAACCTCACCACAGCTAAATGCATATTTAGCTTAGTATGATTTTTATAATAGTTAGGAGTGTTTTCATGTTTTTTTTTCATATTTCATGGATTTGCGTGGATTTTGATTTCTACTCCGCATTAAGTAATTATGACAACTAAAAAAATCGATGAAAGTCCAACATAGAACGGAAACGAAACGAATCGAAAAAAGTCTTATATTGTGGAAATAAATTGCATATTTCCATTATGTCAATATCCAGGAAGGAAAATGGAGACTACTACGGTTGTATAATTATACTACCTTTCCTCTTTATTACGCAGTTAGATCTAGTTATTTGCAGATGCACTCAAGAACAATGAAACGTTTAGCAAATATGTTGCACTGTTTATGGACGCTATCATCAAGCAAATGGTACAGAACGGATCCCTTAGTTTGACATAATTATTGAATTAGTGTAGTAAACGAAGCAAGTTGTTGTATGGAGACCCATGCATTAATTTCTCAGTCGATGAAATTTTGCTAGGTTATTGTATAGTATGAGCCGAAAGTAACATATAAATATATCCTAAAAAAAACCACTCCTAAGTTAGGTATTTATTAAGTTAGGTATTTATACGTAAAAATACAAATCTGTTTATATATTGAACCGAGTAATTCCTCTGTCCAAAATTATTTTACCAAATATGTAAGTTATTTGTATCATTATGTGATACTAGAAAAAAAATTAAAACTTTTGACGCTCATTTTCATCGGAAAATTGCTCTGCCATTTTTTCCTTCTTATATGATCTTAGAATATAATTTGGCGTAGTGGGTAAGAAAATCCAAAAAAAAATGCATACCCAAGTTTATGTATTTTAGAACTACATATTAAAAACTGAGAGTGGTAAATTTCTCAGCCTGATTTCTTTTGAAATATATACTAAGTAGTCACGTATATACTTAAATCCAAAATATCCAAAAGAACTGTCATCTCTCGTACACCCCGCTCCCTATACACTGCTCCCGATATGTTTAGTTTTGAATACGCTCGTTATTTTTTTGGATGTTTTTATAGTTAAATGGAAAGAAAACTGTGAACTTAATTCAATAAATAAAATGGATAGAGAAATTTTCCACAGCGAGTAAAAAGGCAATTTCTGAAAAAAAGTATAGTTACATGGTAAATTTTTTAGATTTTCAATTTGTATGTATAAATCGGCAATAAAATGGCATTCCAGTGAAAAAATTAGACTGAGTAATTTTCCGGTCCAAGCCACGCCAAAAAATTATATTTTGTTAATATTGGTATTTCTGCGGGGATTTTTTTTTTGATATTTCATATGTTGTTGCAATACGTTACATGAACATGTCCGGAGAAGAAAGTTTAAACGGAGCAATTTTCCGTAAATAGATATTAACGATTTAAGACTTTAGGTATTTACTTAAATACTATTATTATTATTCTTTGGAAATTTATACAATACTTTTTATTTATTGATACTTTATCATACTGTAAAGCTTTTTCTGGCTGAGGAATTACTGCGGGGTCCACTACCTTTATTTACTACACTAAATGGCATAATGTAACGATTGTCAGATTATCATTAGTCATAATTTTGAAACCGTTTACTTTTCAGGATTTTCGTAAGGCAGAATGTGTCGTAAGTAATTGGCACTCAAGGATTAAACTAATGCTAAATGCTAAAATACTTTTCGTTGTAAATCCAGGCTTTCAGACGTAGACTAGGTAAGCCCTGGAGGCTACAAGTTACGATTTGGGGCAGCTTTACGACACTCGCTATAGCCTGAAACGTCAAAATGCCAAGGACGAGAAAATGTCTGGGCACAGTCTAAATACCACAGTACAGTGATCTGCAATAATCTATCTATATATATAAATGCAAGTGTCCTGACTGACTGACTGACTGACTGACTGACTGACTGATTCATCAACGCAGAGCCGAAACTACAAAAGCCAGAAAGTTGAAATTTGCACACCAGATTGCATTTATAAAGTGTACAAGAGATAAGAAGCGATTTTGAGAAATTCAACTCCTAAGGGGGTTAAAAAGGGGATGAAAGTTTGTATGGGGTTAAAGTTTTCTTTTAAGCTAGGAATTTGAAATTTCGTAAAAAGATATATTATTAAAATACAAGAAAACTAATTTCAGCGTTTTTGAAAATTCATCCCCTAAGGTGGTGAAAAAAGGGTTGAAAGTTTGTATGGATATCAAAAAAATTTTCAAGTGGTGGACTTGAATTTTTGTATTTAGGGATATTATTAGAAGACAGGAAATGTAATTTCAGCGTTTTGTAAAATTCATCCCCTAACAGGGTTAAAAAGGGGTTGAAAATTTTAATCCATTACAAATGCTTTGAAACTTCGTAGAAAGGCATAATAGCCGATTACAAAAAAAGTGATTGCAACGTTTTTGGAAATTCAACCCGTAAGGGGGTTAAAAGGGGATGGAAGTTCGTCTGCGGGTGCAAATTTTATTTTAAGCAAGGAACTTGAAACTTTGTAAAAACGTTTTAAATTAAAATACAAGAAAACTAATTTCAGCGTTTTAGAAAATTCATCCCCCAAGGTGGTGAAAAAGGGGTTGAATGTTTGTATGGATATCAAACATTTTTTCGAGCGCGGGACTTGAATCTTTGTATTTGGGGATACTATTAAAAGACAATAAAAGTAATTTCAGCGTTTTGTGAAATTCATCCCCTAACAGGGTTAAAATGGGTTTCAAAGTTTAAATCCATTACAAATGCTTTGAAAATTTTTAGAAAGGCATAATACCCGATTACAAAAAAAAAGTAATTGCAACGTTCTTGGAAATTCAACCCCTAAGGGGGTTAAAAAGGGGATGAAAGTTCGTCTTCAGGTGCAAATTTTATTTGAAGCTAGGAACTTGAAACTTTGTAAAAAGGTATTATATTAAAATACAAGAAAACTAATTTCGGCGTTTTTGAAAATTCATCCCTATGGTGGTGAAAACGGGGTTGATAGTTTGTATGGATATCATGCATTTTTTCGAGCGCGGGATTTGAATCTTTGTATTTGGGGATATTATTAGAAAACAATAAAAGTGGATTCAGCAATTTGTGAAATTCATCCCCTAACAGGGTTAAAATGGGGTTCAAAGTTTGAATCCATTACAAATGCTTTGAAACTTCTTAGAAAGACATAATAGCCGATTACAAAAAAAAATTGCAACGTTTTTGGAAATTCAATCCCTAAGGGGGCTAAAAAGGGGATGAAAATTCGTCTTGGGGTGTAAATTTAATTTTAAGCTAGGAACTTTAACTTTTTGGAAAAAAAAGGTAATAAATTAATAAACATGAAAACTAATTCAAGCATTTTTGATAATCATCCCCCAAGGTGGTGAGAAAGGGGTTGAAAGTTAGTATGGAGATCAGATATTTTGTGAGTGCGGAATGCGGAACTTGAATCTTTGTGTAAGGGCATAGGTACCTATTATGAGAATACAAGAAAAGTAATTTCAGCAACCAACATCAAAATCCACTTGACTTAAAACTTCATACAACTTGCTAAAAACGAAAAGCACTTAATTTCAACATTGCTTGGATATGAAAATTATAGGTACTAAAGATGTAAAATGTTGAAGATAAGATTCCACGCGGACTAAGTCGCGGGCAACAGCTAGTATATTATAAATGAAGATTCTTAATGCGCGAGTCCTATGTATTTTTGAATACACGTCAGACACGTCTCAAAAAACTATTCAGCAAATAGGCCACAGGGGTATTTTAACAAGTAATTTTTTTATCAAGACGAAACAAGGCAAAACACGTGTAAGAAAGAAAGCGAGACAGACGGCGCGATTCGGGAAATGATTGAAAGATTCACTAGATATGAAATAGTAAAGATATGTGACGTTCCACGGCAAACGGTACCTTATTGGCGGCTGGCGCTTACGCTATAATTAACGCCGCTCCAATATTCAGCCGGGGCAATGGTACCTTTTGCCGTGGAACTTCACATATCTTTACTATTTCATATCTAGTGAATCTCTGATTCAGTTCCCGAAAATCCCGAATCGTGCCAAGAGAGAGTTCGTAAATATTTCTTACCGTGTGTCATCGTATATATTACCTAGTGTTCAACACCAATGTTCTCCGAATTAAAGGCTCATCGCGTAAAATCGGCTCAACCCTCGTCACGTGTCGGACTCGTCATCGAACCAAACGGCTTCCTAATCAGACACGAGCACTTTACATTTCAAGAATCCGGGGAAACATGACAAGCAGGTACTTACCTATTTTTTTGCATTTTGTTTACTTATTTCTAATTTCCCAGCTTGCTTATGTAGTTTATTTAGGCTTTATTTATGTAGTTTATGTAGTTTTTAATATTAGTTTATAATTTTTTGTTACACTTTATTTAAATAACTTTATTTAGCTCGCTTCTTCAAATCTATTTTAAATTTTATACAACTTGATAATTTATTATTGTTTTTTTATTATTAAAATCCTTAAGGACAACATCCTTATTCTTCAATTTACTGATATTATAAATATATTGTCAATTTCTTAGACATATTTTAATTTAATATTATTTTATTTTATTTAGTATTAGTTTTTAGTTTTAATTTGGTTTTATTTTATAGATCAGTTAGTTTATTTTTAAAGTGAAAACTTCTTTAGCGGCGCTGAGCACTTTTTGAGGTGGGGAAAAAATTATAAACTCGATTCAGCGTAACGCGTAACGTAACGCTGACGTCATGTGTGACAGACAATGTTATTCACCAAAGAACTTTAGTCATAACGTATCATAATCAGGTCAATTATTTAAAACTGGACTTTTATATTAAGCAATAAAGCTCAATGTTCTAATCTTGTACGGGCTGAAATACGAGGATCTCACAGTTACATTCTAACTTTATATCACTCAAATATAATTCAATAAAGCTACATCTTGATGAAATCGCTAATAAAATTGAACTCTAGTACTGGTGAATAAAACTCAAAATATCATCACCAGATATATTTAGATGCGAGGTCTGCAAGGTTTACAATTTCTATTCGAATTTTAAACAATTAACGCTACAAATTTAAGCTCACTGGCCAGCAATTTCGGAACTAAAGTTTTTCAATAGAAAGGAGGATGGGTCAATTGACCGTAGTTATGCAGAAAACGACCAACTCAATTTTTTTATCAATACAGAAAGCGACCAAAGCCACTGAGTTAGGGTATAAGTCACTTTGACAAAAATAAAAAGTTGGTCGCTTTCTACAGAACTACGGTCAATTATACATAGTGCTGCAGACATTTTGGACTAGTCATTGAGTTTTCACTTCTGTCGGCACTCCCGGAGTGCAACCCGTTGTTTTTTTTATTTTTAATATTTGTATGTACCTTATAAATAAAAATTTCAGAAAATTAAATATTAGTAGTAGTAGTAGTAGTAATCACTTTATTGTACACAACACAGGTTTACAAAAATAAATTACAGTAATGGAAGTACAAAGGCGAACTTATCCCTATAAGGGATCTCTTCCAGCTAACCTTCGATTAGATGAGAGGAAAACTCCAGAATATTATTATGAGAATAAGAATATGTATGTATCATATTGAAATTCACATATAAACGTTCCATCATCACTGAAATAGGGGCCCATCACATTTAATGTTTTCAAGCACGACAGATGTGTCGGCTCAACCCTCGTCATCGATAAACCACGTAATACAACGGCTTCCTAATCTGATCAGGGGGCCTACCGCGAATCACGTTCGACGTGTTGCCTCCCTGTCACACTTACGTACGAATTTACAAGTGCGACAGAGAGGCAACACGTCCAACGCGGTTCGCGGTAGGCCCTCAGAACACTACAGTTTCGGACGCGTGACCTTCTATATCGATCGGTGTTATCCACGTGATAAAATAAATGACAATAAAATTATCAACACGGAGCGAGTGGCAGAGACCAGGGAGCCGATTTTTAGGGTTCCGTACCCAAAGGGTAAAACGGGACCCTATTACTAAGACTTCGCTGTCCGTCCGTCCGTCCGTCTGTCTGTCACCAGGCTGTATCTCACGAACCGTGATAGCTAGACAGTTGAAATTTTCACAGATGATGTATTTCTGTTCTGCCGCTATAACAACATATACTAAAAACAGAATAAAATAAAGATTTAAGTGGGGCTCCCATACAGCAAACGTGATTTTTGACCAAAGTTAAGCAACGTCGGGCGTGGTCAGTGGTCTTGGATGGGTGACCGTTTTCTTTTTGCATTTTTTCCGTTTATTTTTTTGCTTTATGGTACGGAACCCTTTGTGCGCGAGTCCGACTCGCACTTGCCCGATTTTTGAAATTCGACCGCTCGATTTCGTGTATTTCGTTCAATAATATCTCCAATACTAGGCATTTAAATTCTACTAATAGAATTGAAAACGAGTGGTCAATACCACGAGATTCCCAATTTCTATTGCTCGTATTTCAAAAATTAGCATTTCGCCGTTTTTCACCGATTTTCGAGTGACGAAATCGAACGATCGGAATTCAAAAATCGGCCCCCAGTGCTAGTTGAATAAAATAATTGAGATACAGTTCAGCAAGTATGGACTTTTTATTGGAAATATCCTCCTCTTTTATAAATAATATTAATTTTGGTTTCTTAAATATTAATACTTTTTGAGATATTGGGGAAATAAGTAATACTCATCCACTTCCTTCCCCCTTTTTTGTTTGTAGCTTTTGATTTTTGAAGTGAAAACTTCTTTAGCGGCGCTGGGCACTTTTTGAGGTGGGAAAAAATGATAAACTCGAGACAGCGTAAGGCGATCACGTGGCCGTAACGTTTAGATGGCCAGTCATTTAGATGGCATTTAAATCAATAAAGAAAAACTCAATGACATTACATGAAAAAGGTTCTAATCTTGTACGGGTTCAAATATTTTCGTGTTCTTATAACCCGGCAACCTTCAAGTCAAGAGTGAACAGGCACCTTCTGGGCGAGCTCGCTCCATCGTAGGCCACGTCTACGCCTCGGCTAGTCTGTGGCCATGAGTAAGCCCATTCTTAATAATAAAAAAGAAAATACGAGGATCTCCCAGTTACATTCTAACTTTATATCGCAAGGTAACTTTACAATTTCTATTCGAATTTTAAACAATTAACGCTACAAATTAGAATTTCGAATTTTAAACAAGCTCACTGACCAGCAATTTCGGAACTAAAGTTTTTCAATAGAAAGGAGGATGGGTCAATTATACATAGTGCTGCAGACATTTTGGGCTAGTCATTGTATTTTCACTTTTGTCGGCACTCCCGGAGTGCAACCCGTTGTATTTTTTTTTTTCACGGAAACGTTCGTATAATTCGTCATGCTACTTCAGTCAACCTCAGTACCTACTTTTTGTACCAAGACTGACTGAAATAGCAAAACACTTCGTACGTTTCCATGAAAATACGATGGAAAACAATATGCACTACATGTAACTCTAAGGATCATACGGCGCGATTCGGAAAGTGAATTAGAGATTAACTAGATACGATATAGTAAAGATATGTGACGTCCCACGGTTAAAAAAGGTACCTTATGGCGGTTGGCGCTTACAATTATTAACGTCGCTCCAATATTATTGCGGCGCTATGCGACGTAAGCGCCAGCCGCCATAAGGTACCTTTTGTCGTGGAACGTCACATAATTAACTTTACTATTTCATATCTAGTGAATCTCTAATTAATTTCCCGACTCGCGGCGCCAGCCGCCATAAGGTACCTTTTGCAGTGGAACGTCACAATCTTTACTATTTCATATCTAGTGCATCTCTTATTCATTTCCCGAATCGAGCTGATAATCTCAAATTAATTTTGGTCAAGCATTCAACGCTTCCCCTTCGCAATAGGTAAATCTGACAGAATGTAGGCGAAGCGAAGAATGAAAACAAAGTCCAGGGCTGCAGGGCGCGTCAGGGTCCCGGCCTCCAAACTTGATTGCCGTGACGCAAATCATTTGCCCGATAGAGGGAGCATTTAGGGCGAGACTTCTATAGAGCGTCGTAAAAGTTCGAAAACATTCAGTTAAATTGAGTGAATTCATGCTATAACGTTCCAGCCGGCCTAGCCCAGTACGGTTACCATCAGTTTGTCACTGACATAAACGCCGTCGAGAACGTAATTTACTTTCTATACATCCCGTTTGCACTAATATGCGAGTGCGATGACAACGAAACGCTTTGTGTCTCTCTATCACTTTTCCGCATGGCTGATCACACTGAATGTTGACATCTGACTTAATAATTGTTTTATTGTAATTTTAATTGTTAATTTATTACCTATATGATGTACCTACTTGTGCCATACGACTAAATATTAGTGCGACCGTGACAGTTGCTTTCAATTGCTACGGAGCGTAAGGCATGTTGGCTACGCGGGCTGGAGAAATAGCCTAGACGACTTTCCGTAACATATGTCATCCTGATATATGTTTACATATTTTTCGTTTGGCGTTTGTCGATGTATGATTGTCATCTTAGTGCACGTCTACGCCACGCAGTGTGCCAGAGCCTTTAACACGAGATCTATTCGAGGCCATCTATGCCATGACGTCTCAGTACGCCGTAAAGGCGAGTTAATTAAAAGGTAACGTTTATATTGTGTGATCAGGGTATTGGTTTTACGACATCGATGTTTTTCGATTAAGGGCAGGTTACACCACGCGCAATCAATGAATAGGGGGCGTGGGCGTAGATGAAGATCTTGGGGCCCACTGATTAACAGTCCGCCGGGCGGTATCGGCCTGTCAGTTAGAACAAAATTTTGACAGTCCCGAACAAAAAGAATAGATAGTATAGAGGGGTCCTGACATAGTAAATGTTGTAGTCACTGTAAATTTACTGCCATCTATCGACACACGACTATAACTCAAAATAAACACGTATAAAATTATCAAAAAAATTAATATAGGGTCATTGTGCTAGTTTTCGTCCGGTGTCAGTTTCCGTCCACTTGACGAAATTTGAATATAATCCTTCATTGCTGCACAAATTTGGACTTATTGCATCCTTAAAATCTAAACAATTTATCTATCTACATAAAAAATATATTTCGCAAGTAGCAAATTATAAATGAAATGTATTATTTACTAATTCGTCAAGTGGACGGAAACTGACACCGGACGGAAAACTAACGCAATTACCCTATATGGATAAATGATTTTATTATTTTTATATCTATTTGACCCATATTCATTCACTGATATCTATGTGTTACCTAGAGTATGTGTTACATATGTAGACATTCACCGCTCGCCTTCAAGTTGTGAATATGTGAGTGTCCGAGTGTCGCGCGTAAACACAAAGATAAATTATTTTTGTTTTCGAGCCTAGTACCTTCTGATATGATTCAACTTTGTCGCCCCCTCCTTCCCTCCTCGGCCCCTCCTAATCTAAAGGGCGTTGTCCGAAATCACACCCCCGATTTGACCCAGAATCGAAGTTAATCCACTTAAAATTGCACTTTAGTAGCTTTCGTTACAGCGCTGTGGAACCGCTGATGATGACTAAGTATATATGTATTAAAATAAAATGATGGCCTCTAACACCAATTTTGAAGTAGTTTTTATAATTATAAAAACTTATTCTACCAATGATGTATGATAGAGTCAAATCTTGCAAGCTAAATTAAACCCATCACTTTCATTCGATTGAGCTGAAACTTGACATACATATATTATTGTATGACATATAAATACGGGCGATTCTCAGAGATGACATTCGGTGCCTGACTTCGGTGCCAAAATTTTTTTTTAACTTATATAATATGCGAGTTTATTTCCTAAAATCTACCCTTAATATAAAAAATATAGGTAGTGGAGGCCTCCATTAGAACCTTATAGTTTTCAAGATATTTGAGATTTAAAAAACACCGAAATCATGTGCAGGCACTGAAATCAATTTGCGTCACCGAATTCAATAATGCTTACACCAAAATCACATTTAGGTATTATATCTCAATTATATAATTATCTTAATCATATTTTTCAATCCTATTTGTTGATAAGCTATGTAACAAGGCTAATGATCTCGAAAGCTTACATAAATTTAATAGATATAGACTCAAGATTTTAAAATAACCAAATTACGGCTTGTAAATCAACATCTCTAGAAGATATCCCACACTATATGACTGGCCTCATATAATAGGGTGATGTGTGGTCCTGAAACGAGTTTTAGACATGTCGACATTGTCGACCACAAATTCGCACATTATAATCATTTATTCATTGCATTATTATATCCATGAAGGAGAAGATGTTTGTTTCACGCAATCCGACCGCACACGCATCTAAAAAAACTTATGTTACCTGCTCCCGATAAACAATACACTCTTGAGTGGTGTTCAATGCTCATTAAATATTTAATGTACTTATAAAGCAATGTGATGCAATACGGAAAACAAGTATTTTTTTTAATAAAAGAGTTTAAAAGCGTGAACTCCGTCAATTTAAAACTATAATATTTGAAGTAGTCGAGTAATGCTTGAAGATCCAATTACCAATTAATCCAGCACCCTCAAACACTTGAGCTAAATTGTAACAAAGTTGTTGACAAAGACATAAGACATTGAGGATTCTTAAAACATTTGCTGTGTTCAATTTGTGTCTATGGCTATGCTTTAGAAATATCGATCAGTAGGTACGCTTAGTGCCTTTGAAGCGATCTCGACATTAGAATGCAATTTTATTTTTAATCCCTTGTTCTGTACATCCTGTCCCTTGGGTTTACCTTGCATAGTACTTACATACACAAGTTATTTTAAAAGAAGTGGGATCTAATTGACTACATTTATTTAACATGGCTGACATGTTAACATGTTTAAAGGTATCGAGGTGTAGGGCCTCCGGTGATACAGAGGACAACGAACATAATTTACTTAATTGGTTGGAAAAGAATATCAAGACAGAGAAAGAAACATTGGGTCTATACGTCTGGTTTAAAAAACTACTCATAGTGAACTAGTGATTTTGTGTACCTACTATGACATAATTTACTTACAAACATAATTTTACGTTTGTACAACGTATCTTTCACTTTTTAGACACAATAAATTAGTACAACAAACTAGTTTACAAAGCAGGATTTGAATTCAGTGATCACTTTTTTGATATCGGTGGTCAAAAAATCCACCGAAACCAGGGAAATCAACACCAGCGATATCAAAATTAATCGCTTTTTAGCAATTACAGAAATAGCATGAACGATACAGAGAAGATGTAATAATGGTGGATTTACGTACTTTCGATGACTTCTTAATCACTTACATAAGGATAATTGCACTAAAACTTTCGTAGTAAATTGCACCACCGATCTCAAAAAAACATAGGACCAAACCCAGCGAAGGACGGAGAAACGTTTAAAAAATCACTTTATTGTACTGTGACTGTACCTCTACTTCATTCAACGGTTAAGGCACAACTAAAGCATACTATGTTTGAGACACTGAGTTCCTGGTCTACAACTTTGAAGGAGTACTGACATGTTTTGCAAATTACACCGATATCAGTCGCTAGCCCGGGACACATCGTAAATTTGGTTTTATTCAATGTGTTGAGCAAACACATTATTGTTATATAAAGAATATGATAAGCTAACTAATACCCTATGCGTGAATACCCATAATAACTCCGATCTAATGCCCCATCTTGAGTAATAATTTTTTGTTTCATAAAATCTGGGTGCGGGACACGCCCACCGAACATCATTTTTGGCATTTGAATTTCTTTTTCTTGTATTATTTAAATAATAAATAAATAATTTAATAGTGTCCCAGACAGAATATAAGCTGAAGATCATGCCTAAATTAATTCAGATTTATTGAACAGTAAATTCAATCAATTACTGCCCCGGACACGTAAAAACGGCCCTCCTGAGAAATGCCCATACATATACATATAAATGTAAGCACCATCGAGCTGATATGATGATGGACACAAGAGTGGGCCATTGGAACTCTGTGATATAACAACGCAACCTAATTGGTTTGGGATTATTAAATAGCAAAAAAAAAAACAAAACAAAAAAAAATAGACAAAGAAAAGTACGTCTGAAAAACGTAATAGATCAAATTATTAATAATTAAAGCCATCAAGTACCTATATTACTATATTAGCATCTAATCATAATATATAATATTTTAAACTTTCGCGTTTTGAATACATATTAACTCACATTATAGACGGGGACGGGGGGGGGGGAAGACCGTGATTAGACCAATTTTGATGTATGGGTGTGAAGCTTGGACGCTGACTCAGACAGAAGAGAGCAAGCTCTTAGTGGCGGAGAGGAAAATCTGGCGGAAGATTCTAGGACCTATCAGAGAGGAGGATGGAACTTGGAGGCGAAGAAAAAATAGGGAGCTAGAGGAGCTGGTTGCGATGCCTAATATAATTGGCGAGATCAAAGCAACACGACTCCGCTGGCTTGGTCACCTGGAGAGAATGGGGGAGGATCGTGCTGTGAGAAGAGCGTATGTGGGCCGCCCGGGCGGAAAACGTCCGTCTGGGCGTCCCAGATACCGCTGGAGTGACGAAGCCCAAAAAGACCTGTCTGCCCTCGGAATACCCAACTGGCGTGAAGTGGCGCAAAATAGGGCAGAATGGCGCTCTCTTGTGTCAGAGGCCAAGATCCTCTTTGGGTCACTGAGCCAGTGATGTATGTATGTATAGACGGGTCTAACCACGACCAGTGAAACCTGTGTCGAAACGTCGGTAAATCAAGGTAATTGAATATAATTCGCGTTAGACCCGTCTATAATGTGAGTTAATATGTAATCATAATATATTCTAGCAAAACACTGGCCTAAGCAAGCTCTCCATCCAATTATGCAAATTCTATCACCCTCATTAGGTTAACTAATACAATTAGCTCATAATTTATTATTAGTGTTATAGGGGGTGTACGTCAAATACATAACAAGTTTAATATAACATCTAGGTATATCTGACTTTCGTGGATGCATGGGGTCATAAGGTTATTATTAGGTCATTATTAGATCCATAAGTATTTAATTAAAACATTAAAATTGTGTGTAATACATAATAATAATATTACGTTTACTGTGTGGACCATTGCAGTCTGTAAATAAATGATTATAATTATGAAAATTACACACCGGTACATGCGACCCAATAGAAAACCACCTTGTCGCCGAAATAATTTTTAGCTTGTAAGATTTTTTTATTATGACATATATAATTAGAATTTCCCTATGTAAGTTTGTAAGGTTTGTATTTATGGGCCTTAATAAAATATTTATATTATGGCCTTAATAAACTATTATGGGCCTTAGTTGCAATAGTTGCCTCATAATAAATCAGTGAACCAACAGTTAATTCACCCATTTATAATATTAGTAGGGATAATATAAAATAGCATAACGGTTTTGTAACTGCCAATGACCCCACATAGCACCTAGATACTTTACTTGTTATTGACTGTCATGGAGGGTATTCCCGGTCTATGAATTATAGAATAACCCTACTGCTGCCACAGACATATATATTTATATATATTACTTAGGTCGCGATTATTATAAAAAAGCTACATATCTGTCACACTTGCATATGAGAAATAACGAAAAATATCTTTAAGTATTAAGTATCTATTTATAAACATTATAATGTTACCTTTGCTGGGATGTGTTAAAATTAGTGATGTACAGACTATTGATTTGGCCGACTAGCCGACTAGCCGACTAATTGGCGGTCGGATGGCCGATTAGTCGGCCGACTAGTCGCCCAGATCATTAGTTTGCTCTAAGTTTGGTTCAAATGCACTAAAAAAAAAACAATCGTTTTACTCCATTCGTTGCGCTATTTATCATATAGTAACGCTAAAAATAAAATAAAATAAATGAAATGTTAAAATAACGACTCATGTGTCAATCGCATCTTAATTTAAGGTATCATCGCCCACACTGTTAACTGTAAATTGGTGGACCTTATGCCTTTTATAATAAGGTCTACCGATGTACAGTTAGAAGTGTTGCTGTTTGTACACGTCCGCGTCCTAGTAAACGCTTCGCTGCTGTCTTCGGCCACGACCACTGAATAATTAATAGTACTACCGTACATATTAAAGGAAACTTCCTACAAAAACGAAGTTTGACAGCGGTTCAGGGTCGAATCATGCTGTCTCTTTCTAATATATGGCACTATCCCTTTCGGCTATTTAAGGTTGTCAAAAATCAAGTGATTATCTTATCCTGTGGTTTTGCACGCAAAAGGAAGTCAAGTGGTGCCAACCCTAATAATTGCTCGGAGCAATGCTGAGCCGAACGGAGCCGAGTTTGACCGAAGTCAGGAGTTTCGCACCCCTGCCACGACTAGGGTTTATTTATTTTTCAAGTCCACTTGCGTGGTCTACTTAGACATATGTCTGTGGTCATCGTAAAAACACCCTAATCACACAACCTTCGTTGCATACAATTATGGCCTTCGCCGCCGCCGCGGCGCGGAGGTGTGCCGCGACCTTTACTTAAGAAATAGTTCTTGTGCTTTCTACATAGTTATGGGCTTAGACTAACGGCCCTATTCGAACAATGCTCATAAGAAGTCACCGCAGTACGATAAAGATTCTGTCAGTGTCAAAAGTGAATGCGGTTGAAGATTTTGTTTTTGACACTGACAGATCGGATCGTACCGCTATGACTTCTTATAAATATTGTTCGAATCGGGTCGTTGGCTTTTTGTTATATTAAAGTAGTAGTAGTATGTAGCTGGATTATGTAAAATCATTTTCATTTACGGGTGTTTTTAGAAAGGGATCATCCATTAATTACATCACACGTTTAGGGGAGGGAGGGGGTCAAGAAAATGTGACATATTGTGACATGGGGGAGGGGGGAGACACAAACTTTGTGACGTCACTTTAACTTCATCAGTAACCGAAAATGTATTTAAATTATTTTATTCGCTGTACATTTAAATAACAAGTTTTTAAAACGGTAATCGTTTTTATTTGTTTAATTTTCTTTCTTAAGCAGTTTTGGGTTATAAAATTACTAATATTTATATCGTCAAAAATATTTTGATAAAATATTAATAATACTTAGGTACTTACTTAATTCGATTTGGCGATTCCGTAGAAAAAAATGTGACGTCACACTAGGGGGGAGGGGTTTGCCAAATGTGACCAAGTGTGACAAGGAGGGGGGGAGGGGTCAAAAACCTAGAAATTCGTGTGACGTAATTAATGGATGACCCCAAAGTGATTTTTTAATTTTTTTGTCCCGTCCAGGACTTGGGACCGGACTTGGAACCGGACTCGGACCCGGACTGGGACCCGGACTGGGAACCGAATTCGGACCCGGACTCGGACTCTGACCCGGACTCAGACCCGGACAACCACTATGATACCTTAACTAAATAAACCACTATGATTACCTACCATAAAATGTAGGTATAAAGTATGATGATGCCAATCTTACTAGCCCCACCCGCTCAAACCCCCGTACACGGTCACCGCATGCGCCGTTAAATAGGTTAGGTTAGGTTTGAACTGCGATCCTCACAGAACCGAACACACAACACAAACACACACACACAACACACACACACGTTACAGAAACGAAATGCTACTTGAAAAGTGGGTTTGATTAGGTTTGAACTGCGATCCTCACAGAACCGAACTGCTATCAGAGAAGTGGGTCAGGTTAGGCTAGAACTACGACCCTTACAGAAGCGAAATGCTAGTAGAAAAGTGGGTGGTTTTATCTCATTTTCTAGATAACGCACCATCTACAATAATCTTTCACCGGCCCCCATAGAAGTCGGTTTTTTTTTCTTAAAAATTATGTAAATATAGTATTTCGACGGGTGACAAGCAAAAGTCACTAAGTAGGTACTATCAAAAATATAAAGTAACAATGCACCTTATTACACTTGTAACACGGTTTATTGTCCAATAATTTCAATGTTAGTATGATGAATCAAAGTCCTTCGTACAATCAATTACTTTTATTTTACTCCAACTTCTTACTTCAACACTCTTTGACAATATTTAGTTAACAAGCCGTACCCTTCGTGCTACATGTTACTGGTTCAAGCGCCAAGCGAGAATGATCCCTCCATCCCATGGTAAGTTACATTTTATACTTTTCCCTCATTGGAATTGGCGGGTAGGAGAGAAGGGTCATTTGCGCGACTACCCACAGATTAATTAACAAATATTCGGGTAAACACAAATCACATTTTTAATCACTACCCACTGAATGCCATAAGTTTAACATAACTCACGCAAAATAATTATAATTTATTCTTGAAATCTTATGAAATATCACATTAGTTAGTGACTTTTGCTTGTCACCCGACGATTTGTTGTTATAGCGGCAACAGAAATAAATCATCTGTGAAAATTTCAACTGTCTATCACGGACAGACGGACAGCGGAGTCTTAAGTAATAGGGTTTTACCCTTTGGATACGGAACCCTATAAAAGGGCTAACAAAAAGTAAAATCATTCCCTATTCGGTTCAAAGCCCTTATACAATCAAATTCGAATCATTGAACTTTCTCTATCGATCCGCACAAAGCGATGTGTCCTTGAAACTTTGGCTTAGCGTCAAAAATAATATGAGCTGAGATATAAAGGGTTCATGGTATAATAATATACTCCGCCTGGTACTCTCTTCCCGTCTTTTCGTGGTCACGTGACTGACACAAGCCTACGTCATCGTGCGACAGCGCTATACCGGGTGTGGCCTGTAATACGAGCATAAAATTAAACTGTAGGCTGTACTCCTCATACTGACCAACATTTGTTCAGCAACTTTTAAAAATAACTTGTGGTTTGATTTTTAATACATTTTAAAGTTTATTCAAAGGCGCAATGTAAGTATTGCGAATTTTGTTATGTTTAAGGCATGACAAGCAACGTCAATCACAAATGATATGGCATGGCGATGGCGTCCATTGAAAATAATATTTATTTTGTATGAAAAATAGGAAGTCTAAATACTTCATGTTTTTTAAAAGTTGTTTAACAAAAGTTTCAACGTTTCAGGAGTATAATCTATGTTTTAATTATTTGCTTATGTTACAGCCCACACCCGGTATAATAATATGCAATAGCGCTATACAAAGTGGCAATGTTATTGTGACGTAGGCTTGTGTCACTCTGGGAAGAGAAGACCATGTTTTATTAGACTATGTAAAGGGTTTCAGGAGGGTATTTAATACACAGGTATCGGATTTCAGGGGCGACACTTCAAACAGGTAGAGTTAGACGGGTCAGACCAAGAAATTACACGGGATATTTACACGTAATAATTTCATAGAAGTTTGACGTTTATAATGACAGTTGCACTGCATGGGCTATCAAAATAGATGCAGACTTTTCTCGGTCTGACTCTACGCTCCGCAGCGATCGAAACGCAACTGTCACTGTTATCCATATCTACTGTTATTATTATTATTATTTTCTTCTGTTTGTTTATTTTACTTGTGTTATATCTAGTTTTATTCTTTGTATAGGTATCTATTGTTGTGACTTATTATTATAAGCACAGATAGTAGGTACAGAAGACTCACTCTCTAACAAAACGCGTCTGTTACGATCAGCACAGATATGGTCGCTTAGGTAGCGAGTAGCGACAGCGCCACGCGCGGCTTATGCCAAACCCCAAAATTGGGGTCGAACGGATGTACTTTTAGCTACCTGTAGCAAAGCGACGAAATCGCGGAGTAACCCACGACTGTTATAAGTGAAATGAACTGTATTTGGATTCATACAACTGTGCTTACTTATACCAAATAAAATTTGATTGTTTGATTGACTGTCGCACTAATATGGAAGAGTGATAGAAAGAATAAAGCTTTTCGTTGTCGAAGCGATAGCGATTGTAACCTTGGCTAGGCCGGCAGGTCTGCCACTCATTGTTTTATTCGATAACAAGGTTAGAAAGTTAACGGTTGGAATGACAACGCCTTACGAACCCTTTGTTTTGTTTGGGGACTTGCCAAGTCCGAACGAAAATCTTATGGAAACACACTTTGGACCAAGATAGAGGTCCCAAGGTTTGTACAAAGATTACTAAATAATACAGATTATACATAGAGTGACATAAAAAAGAGTAACCGCCTACCTTGAGCAAATACAGCGGCGAACGTCGCAACAGGGCTTATAACCGCGAAAATCGAAGTTCGCAAATTGCGGGGAACTTTCTCTTTTACTCCAATGAAGGCGTAATAAGGGTGACAGAGAAAGATGCCCGCAATTTGCGAACTCGATTTTCGCGGTTATAGCCCAGTACCTAAGACTAAGCGTAAAGCGTAAGCGTAAGTATGCTGAGACGCACCGTGCGACGCAGTTCACGTAGCGCAGCGCAGAGCAGAGCAGAGTAGATTTTGTAAAGTATAGAACGTCCTTTAGGTAGCTAGTCACTGGTTGCTAGTCTTGCAAGCTGTTCTGCATCCTAGACCGAGCGGCGCTTTTACCGTTGGCGCGTGGCCGATTCGAGTACTCGCGATGAAGGCCGCCTAAATATTGCACCAGAATCAATAATCTGCCGATTTATGTTTGTTCGCTGCGTCTGTTCCGGTACCTCGTATAGGTACCGGAACAGATGCAGCAAACAGGTTCCGTTTTTCACGAAACCGGATTCTATAGTCTGTATCTTTAAGTATTTAAATAAAAGTAAACAAACAATTTGTACATTTTCGGGTAGTTATAATATAACATTTATTGGTTAACCAACCAAATACAAAGCCGCCTGGATCAGTCACTGAACGACCTGACTTTAACCTACATTATTTGATCATGTAATGCTTTCAACTACCCTCAACTGGCTTAAGGAGCCATTTGTGAGTAGATTTTGTTTAGTTTTATATAGAAACGACCCCAGCACGTGAGAGAAAGCGCCTCCGTTTCAATTTAGGGTTCACTCATTGGATTATCAATCATCATCTCAGCCTATATACGTCCCACTGCTGGGCACAGGCCTCCTCTCGAGCGCGAGAGGGCTTGGGCTACAGTCCCCACGCTAGCCCAATGCGGATTGGGGACTTCACATACACCTTTGAATTTCTTCGCAGATGTATGCAGGTTTCCTCACAATGTTTTCCTTCACCGAAAAGCGACTGGTAAATATCAAATGATATTTCGTACATAAGTTCCGAAAAACTCATTGGTACGAGCCGGGGTTTGAACCCGCGACCTCCGGATTGCAAGTCGCACGCTCTTACCGCTAGGCCACCAGCGCTCTTAATTCCAGCAATTTTTCTCTACAGGTCGTATTTCTCAACCGGTTCTCGTGAAATATTAGGAACTGTTTCGATAATTATAGTATACACCTACTTCAGATTTGTTTAATGGCTAGGCCAGGCCATGGGGAATGACGATTTGAAGCACAGAGAGCTTCTAGTTTTTAAAATCCTATCCAACTAGGTAGAAGGAAAACAATTATGCACTACTGTACGATGTAGTGCATAATTGTTTTCCTTCTTATTTTCTCGAAAACGTTCGTATTTGTCATGCTACTTCAGTACTTCGGTCAACCTCAGTACTGTTTGTATCGAGACTGACTGAAATAGCAAGACACGTTCGTATACGTTTCCGTGAAAGTACGATGGAAAATAAATTAATTATACACTACATCACAGATGTAGAAGACTACAGAGTCTTTAGCCCATGTGTAGCCATAAAAAACATCCCTATTACCTAAACAAAAATACCTACCTAAAGCACATGACGCCATAGTACAATTTTGTGCGTACGTACGTCACGTCACAACGCCCAATGACACCCGTGACGTCTAGTCCCAGTACTGTTATTTGTTATTTAATCGTTGGTAGCGCAATTTGTACTTTATTCCCTTTAATATTGAGTTGCAAATGTGGAAAGGCTTGATGTGACGCAGTCGGTGGGTGGAATGGCACCTGTCTGGATGTATTCCAATACCTTACAGAGCGTCAGAAAACTAAGTTGAGTCACAGAATAAATAATAGTACTAGGTACAGAAGAACTCACACTCTAACAAAACGCGTCTGTTACGATCAGGATAGATATGGTCGCTAGGTGGCGACAGCGCCACGCGCGGCTTATGGCAAACTCTAAAATTGGGGTCGAACGGATGTACTTTTAGCTACCTGTAGCAAAGCGACGAAATCGCGGAGTGAGCCACGCCTGGTATGAGGCCCAATATACATAGAGAAAGTTCTTAGTATGGTCGTACGTGTTAGTATAGTAATTGTATAGAAAAGTGGATAAGATGCAGGGGGCCCATTTCGACTGGGGGATAATTTCAACTAATCGAAATATCTTCCATGTTTTATTATTAACCTATGATATTTTATATGTAGATGTGTTATACACGTTCCAAAATTGAAGCACTCACCTCGTGTCATGTGTACGAGTTTGTCTCAGTCTGCCTGACGCAAGCGCGAAGTGTACACCGGTTAATACTTTTCCACAAATAACGTGTATTAAGCAACAAAATGCCGACCTGCGTTATGTTGAAATGCTCAAATTATCCGCGGAAGCGCAATAAAATTGACGGCGTCACATATCATTGGTAAGTAAAAGCTGAAATAACCCGTTTTTCTTCGGTTTAATCTTGAATGAAATAAACCCAGCCGCCATTTTCGCCGGCTGACAGAACGAGATAAGTTTATGTTCTCATCAGCGAGAATGACAAGGACGCACCAACTGCGTACATAGATTATCATAGCAGACGCGT